>NC_041029.1:9126510-9430509 GCF_900634625.1 Parambassis ranga
GTGAGTCAGACCATGTGTGGGTTTGGCCCTGAACTTTGAGGTTTGACTCAAACCATTTTTGTCTCCAGAGCAAGTCTGACTCCACCAAGTAACTTATAACTGCACTATGCTACTCACTGGACCTGTTAGCTATATATTTACATGCTAAAACCACACATGGTAACAGTTTTGAGTTTGAGTTTTTCACCTCACACTTGTTCAGTATAGAGGGGCGTGAGTGGAGCGCCGTGCAAAGGGGCAACAAGCTGCATTAACAAAGTATGAGCAGCAGGAATATGTTACTATCAATTGGAGAGGACGCTGTATTGGCCCCAGTCTCTAGTTAACACGTCTGCTGTTGCCATAGCTTACGGTTGTAGACACACTTAAGTGACTCAATGTATTCAGGAGACCTCTGGTAGAAACAAACTCTCATAAGAGGTGCCATCTTCCTCAGCAGCAGAAGCATTAGATCTATCAGACTTTAAAGGTAGCTGTTCAGCATCTGGCATCAAAACAAACATTCACAACATTGCATATGTAGAATTCGTGCCCCTCTTTTGCTTTGTTCGGTGACGAGAGAGAAAGATTTTTTAAGATTAAAATGTTTGCCTTGGCCTGACTCCTTTGGCTTAACTGCCTGATCAAGCAGGAGACGTACGCAGCTAAGGAAGACAGGGAAATGTCAAGAGAGATTAACGAAGCACATTCCACAGAGGTTACCCTTCAAAAGCAAAACGGGAATAGAGAGAGCGAGGGTAGCTGAGAGAGACACTGTGGGAAGGATGAGCACAGCAATGTTAATCTACTTATTGTTTCTCAGAATTATAAAGTGGTACTGATATTAGTTTTATGCAAAAAGTGCCATGCAGGAAGGCTATATATTGTTGTTTGCTGATGTTAATATGCAAATTACAGTTCATGCTGTATCTAATGTGATATGTGAAAAAAATGATGGATTCCTGGTAGGGATGTTCCGATCAGGTTTTTTTGCCCTTGAGTCCAAGTTGTTTGATTTGGAGTATCTGCCGATACCAAGTCCCGATCTGATACTTTTAGGGTTTTCTACAAAGGCAAATAACAAGACGCTCCTTGCGTGGCATATAAATATTACTACAATGGCTTTTGCCTGTTATTGCAAGCAAAACGCTGTGTGTGTGTGTGTGTGTGTCAACAGTGCTTGGCGCTCATGTGATCTGATCGGGACATCCCTAATTCCTGGTCTATCAAAGTTGGATGGATGCTAGCGATGCACAGATCAGTACATCAGATTGTCACTTTTGTTTTGTTATCAGTGTCAGTGGGACTGATAAAAAGAGAAAAAACATATTAACTGCAGAATAAACACGCTTAGTAGTCTCTATGTATAATTTCTAGTAACATAACAATTGTACAAAACGTCAAAACTGCTCTTTAGGGATCAGAGATTTGTTCATGTTTATATAAAATGTATGGTTTAAGGTGTTTTGTATTTTTTTGCTGCCCTTAGGTGGCCATAAATAATTGCTGCAAATTACAGAAGATTTAAGTAATGTGTATAAGTATTACAATAAACAAACTAGAACACCACACTGCTTTACAACTCATCCTTATGAATAAAATAAGTATGACCTACAGTATATAAAATTTTAAATACCTGTGTTCTTATCTGTGGTCAAAAAAAGAAAAAGAAAAACCCTACTCCATGACACTAACTAAGCTTAAAAAAATCTCCCCCCGTAGTCTTGACTTCAGTATTATTACTTTAACAGTCTTTAATCTGACCCATATTATCAGGTGTTAAAGTCCCCCAGAGTTTAAAATGATATAAGTGATAAGCTTTTGAAAAGAAAAACGGGCTATAATTATGGATGCGCCGAGCATCAAGTGATGAGTGTATTTAAGGGAAGTATTTAAAGAAGCAGGGTCAGCGAAAACTGAGTAAATGAAATCCTCTGTCAACACGCATCTCACATGGTATTTGATAAATATAAATGATGTTGCTTTTATCTCTGTTACTGAAGAAGAACCCAATCCTCAGGCTCCTTGACCTCTGCTGGCCCCGGCTCATTGTTTTACTTTCTCCCAGTTTTCTGGGAGAAAGGCTTTTTTTTTTCCTTCTTCAGAATAGAGTGAAATCAGATTAAAGTAGGACAAAGAAACGGAGGGACAAGAAAGTGCTGAGAGTAAGGATTTGCATTAAGTGAAAAGGAAGAAGGAATGGAGACAGCAAGAGACATTATCCATTTAACAGATACCTTGAAGACAGGAAACAGACGGCTGCTGAAATTATCTAGGCCAGAGAGGACTGCCGATGAAGTGTGGACGGTAATGAGACTGTGGATGGATCCACACAGACAGAGTGTTCATCAGCTGTGCATTACCTTCAGCATTAGCGCGGAAGGTTCAAAGGGTGACAGTTGTCCTGGTTGTGACTTAGCGGCTTGCACACAGCTTTCACATAACAGGCCGATGAAAGAGAGCACCAACTGGAGGGACGATCTCATGAAGCCGGCTGAAGGAGAAACAGGTCACATATGGATAATTAGAGAGGGATAAAATCATTTGAAAAAAAAAAAGCTGCACTAGACAAGTTTTTTTTGTAAGGATACACCCATCTTATCAGCCTAAATCATAAAATGGATGTACAATAGAGAACAATGTCACCAACTTTCACTAATTGAGATGCTGTAGATTGGCTTTATCTGCTTAAATTAAATATGAGTGTTAACTAAATTTAACCTTTCTCAAAAATATAATAGGGATTGGACTTCCATCTGATATCGCATGAGGCTGAACATTTTTAGTCTGTTAAATACCTCCTGCAGATATTTTTTTAAAAATTACCAGCTGAGGAAGAAGTTAACATCTTTTACTGAAAAAATATAAACAGCATAAAGTAGAAAAGTTCTGCATTCACACATAAATGTGGCTTAAATTAAATAAAGCTTCCTCAAAGTATACTTGCTAGCAGTGTCACTCTAATATCAGCATGTTAGCAATGCTAGCCTGCTACCATATTAGCATTTCGTGCTTTGGCATTAAAACGGCTGGTGAATGGTAGCACTATCAGGTGAGAGCCTGTTAGCATCCTGACATTAGCATTTAGCAAATGTAGCCAAACAATGCTGAACATGGTAAACCTGCATATGTCAGCATTGTCAGTGTGATCATGTTTTTACCGATGCAGGAGGGCAGCCAAAAATAAAACCGTTGGCTGCCAGTGAGTCAAAGCTGGCACGCAAATGAATAATCGTGCTCCTTTAGTGGGCGACTTGTCTTGCAGAGTGATTAGAAAGCAATCCTGCCGGCCCTCTCAGTTTCCACCGCTAGTCTCTTTTTTACCGCAGGCCTAATGGCAGATAATTCAGTAACTGTCCCCAACATAGACATGAAATCCTCAGGCCTCTCAGGAGACGTGTTTGTGGCACACTAATAGCATGGTGGTACACATTAGCATTATGATGTTAGCATTTAGCTTAAGATGCAACAGCCTCACAGAAGTCCATTTTTTCTGTCGTCCTTTTGTTAGCATATAGCTCTGTTTGTCTTTTATCACATACTCTTTGTTTTTACTTCTGTGTGATATTTTTAAAGATGTGTAATCATTTACATTTTTTTTAGACCTCAGGTCATCTGCATAAAACTTTTCACCTGGGACATACAGAAAAAATCCAAGTGTCTCATTGCAAAAAAACGTGCAATGATTGCTGAGGGTCTCACTATTTTGCACCCAGCCACATGCTAAAAAAAGACCTTCAGTTTGTCGCAGCTGTTTTGTCATATTTTCAAGTTATGATGTAACAAATGTTATTATTATTATTATTATTATTATTATTATTATCTGGCAGAAAATTAGCAAGTCTAATAGCTAATTTTCTCTTAGTCTCTAGCTCTTCAGAGTATTTTTTTATTGTGTGGCCAAAATATGTGTTTTATTCATGTGTTGCTGGAGAGCTTCCACTAATTTCTGAGGCTTTTTGCAACATGCAACCATGTGAAGGCTTTAATCTGTGCTGTTCAGCTGTCACACCGCACACAGAAGAGCCCTACCGAAATTCAAGACACTCAAAAAAAAGAAGAGTTTTTTGAGCATCAGCGTCTTTCTCTCATATCTTGACACCGGTGAACCAAATCTCTCATTTGAGATCTTATATTGATGTGCAGCCGCTCCGCTGACAATAAATGGAGCTCTGATGTGAGAATTCATACAATGACAACTGAAACTTTTATATCTAAGGAAGCAGGAAAAGCAACGTTATGTCAGCTTCTCCTTCTTTTTCTGTATTCGTACTTGTTTTATAAGGATGTCATTACAGGTGTAGCAAGCTCGTGTGTGTGTGTGTTCTGCGACAACAGGAGATGAAAGGATGCGCTCAGTAAAATGGATCAAATTGTCCCTAAGATTCTTAAAACTAAAAGGTTTTTGTCAGAGGTAGCTGTACTTTTGAGACTGATCTCTGAGCAGATACATTTTATTGTACTTTCATGTAACGCTGAGGGGTTTATTAGCATTTATGAAGAGCCTTTCAGATGAAATTTTCCTCTCAGACTGTAATATTCCTTTTGGAATAGTGAAACACCGGTGGGACCGCTCTGTAGTGCAGGGCGTCTTTGGTAAAACGCTTATATTATTAATCACACGTATATATGAAATCAGCATGGGGCTGTTTCCATGGTGATTTTATGACATTTATTTAACGCCCCAAATGAGAATTGTTTCTCAAAAACAAACCCTCCTCCTGTCTTCTGCCATGTCATATATCCAGTCAAAGATCAAATCCTGCTAGCGAGCACACACATCAAGGTAAAAAGAGTCCTGAATAAGTGAGGATCAGAGACGCCTCTAAAATTCACTCGCTGACTTTACAGTAGAGAGGGCGGGATAGACAGTTCAGCAGGAATCTAAAGAAAGTTTTTACTGCCTACTAGTGCGTCATGGATCCTCTCTAGGATTGAAGTGCTGAGAGAGGCATTAACAGATTCCCGCCTGAAAAACAAACCTTATCCAAAATAGAAGTGTTGCCTCCCCCCCCCCTCCGCCAGTATGTCATGGCATAGTGTGCCAGCCCTAAGCACGAGCAGAGTGCCAAGGCCGGACCTTGATATCTTAGACCCACTGTTAAGTAGACTCATGGGACGCTGTGTAGCAGCAGTTGTGGCTTGTTGTTGGTGGTTTGGAGATGATGATGATGATAGCTGTCAAGATGATATCCTCATTCGTTACCGTGCCTCAGCCCTTTAATACACTTCACTGTCTCACATGCACCTCACTGGCACTGAAATCACTTTTAACATTTAAACAGGGGACCTAATGAGTGCACATAACTACGGAATTATTGAAATAGATGGTTAAGATGTGAATGCTGCCGATGCTGAATTATTACTGTGCGGCTGTGTGCTTTAGTTTGTCTGGCTGACAGAAACTCATGCCTAATCTGCCATCTCATTAGACACCCTTGAGCTTCTAAAGTAACCTAGATCTGGGATCCTGGAACTTTGATGTACTTATCCTATCAAAAGCATTTTTTGTCTTGAGGCCGCTCCTTTCAGAATTTTTTTTATTTAAAGCCCAATTATTCGTCATGATCCCTGAAAAACGTACTTATATTTATCTCAGCCGCAGTGTTTCTGTAAACCGTGTACCATCCCCTTGTTGAAATTCAATATTCTTTCTTTTGCTGGAGGCAACCCCTACAGAAATCAAGACGAGGAGCAAGCAGCACCTCCTCTTGATATTCTGTTTCGTTGCTCAGGTTCTTATGAATGTACGTTTATGTTATTAAAATAAAACAATACATTTAAAAGTGGATTTTTTGTGCATTTTGATCTGAAAGTGTGTACTTACAGCCTGGTTTTTGTATGTGAAAGCATGTGTACAGTGAAAAAGAATCATGTCTGTATTATAGATGAATACAGCTATAAACAAATGCCCCCAGTTATGTAAAGAAATGATTATTAGTTATTGTCTCCTGAGGATTCACATCACGAGATGTGGCTCTTTAAACAGTTTACTGAGTCTCCCCCCTTAAAGCCGTGACTATCCAAACTGCTGCTGCTGCTGTATGATATGAAATAATGAGGATGTACAAATTAATTTACATAATTGTTGTTTAATTGCAGAAGCCGAGGGCGATAAGGCTGCAGCAGCCCCTGCTGGTAAGTGCCTTCATGACATCTAATCTGAGCCCACAAGCTGTGCTGCCGAGATCCAATTTATTTTTGAGTTATGCATAAAATAATCAGCTACTTTACCAGCATAACCACTGGAAAGACATTCAAATAAAAGCTTCTAATAAAGACTGCTTCATTCTGTGTGTGTGTGTGTGTAACTGTGCCACTGTATAACCTTTCATCCTCTTCAGCAGTAACATCTGCATCATTATCATTGTCATCAGCAAAATAATACTTTATATACTAATAATTTCTTTCCACTCATTCAGAGGCAGCAGAGGAGGAGGGTAAGACTTAAGGATGAAACAAACACAGAAGCAGAGAACTTCTGTGGGGATGGGACTGTGTGTGTGTGTGTGGAGATGCATGATCCCCACTGCGTCACTGCAAGATCACAGACACACATCAGCTACCATTGGAAAGCTTGATTTGGTAGCAGTCCTCTTTTAAATGTTAGTGTTAGCCTATACAGTAATCTGTCATTCAAACAAAATAAGTGTGAACGTGAAGGAATATATTATTATAAACCTCCTACAGTATTCATTTCATGTTTCTTCATCACTTGTTCACAGACGTCTGGGTTTCTGTTTGTATGTGTCTTGTATTCACTGTGTACTTCATGAGTATGTGTGCAGATTGCATGATGACTGATGAGGTGTGAGGTAGCAGCCTGTGATAAACTAAGAGTGGCAGATTGTTCCTCTCATATTAGACCTTTTGTGCCTGAAAATCCTGACCTTTCGAGTCTAATCCATAGTTGAGGGTAATACATTCAGCTAAAAGTGTGAGATGATTGTGTGTGGGTGTAGCAGCCCACAGCATATGAGTGCCTACAGCACATGAGTTGTTTACATATGTGTGTACAGAACAGGTAGATTCACTTAATGAACTGCAACATCACACTCAAATACAGTGTGTATGTTTATGTTTATGGAGAGTTTGTCTGCCAGTAAGTGATGAATAACAAGTCCCCTGAGCAGAAAACGTTATTTTATGCGCTGATTTCATTTGTGTTATAGTTTTAGTTCACCTTGCTGGATTAAATGTCAATTTATAATATGGAACAACACAGAGGGCATGAGCAAGAAAGTTGTACACATCTCTGTGTGTGTGTGTGTGTGTTTGTGTGTGTGCTGCCACTGCCATTCAAGATAAATTATTACATAAAGTTTCTGTGGGCTGCTGAGAGTGATTAAATGTGTGTGTGTGTGTGTGTGTGTGTGTGTGAGTGCAGGTGCAATGATGAAGTAGAGCAGTGAGTTGTACTAACGCTGCAACTCATTTATGCTCAGCTGCTGTCTTTAAAGGGGAACAGTGGCCAAGCTATAGTAATATCTATAATAAGCAGGGATCAGAGAAAAGTAAAATTAAAGATTTGACCTAGAAGAACATGGCTGGGACAAGTTTAACCTGCTCTGAACTCTCTGACCTTTAGACTAACCTGCTACAGTGTAGCTTGTTCACAGCTCATTTGGCAGTGCTGCCCAAACCCTCACTGTGTTGTGTCCACCATGTCTCAAGAATCTGCTGCTGCCATGTCCATCTGATCTCTCTAGGTTTGTGTTCTGCTGCCTCATTGGTCAGGCGGCATAACACAGATACAACAACTGGGTGCAACATTTATGATATGATGTGATGAGGGCTACTAGAGCACAGAAATGAGGACAACACATATACTGCAAACTATGGTGTTGATTGCAGTTGGCAAAGCTATGATGTTGGACCTGGTTTGACAGTTCCAAATGTGGACGGAACACAAACATTGATGGAAACATGATAGTACACAATTCATGGTGGACCTCAACCTTTTACACATTGCTTTCCAGCAGAGCTAATGCATTCATAATGCCTTACCATAACTATAACTAACTTCATGATGCCCCCCATTTACACATAAAGCTACTTTTACTACAGTTAATCAATACCTTGAACTTCACACATGGTTTCCATCCATCTGTCATCTATTAACCCGCTTCATCCTGCAGGGCAGGGTCACAGGGGGCTGGAGCCTATCCCAGATAACTTTGGGTGAGAGGCAGGGTACACCCTGGACGGGTCACCAGTCCATTGCAGGGCAACATAAAGACAAACAACCATTCACACACACACAAGCACACCTACGGGTAATTTAGAATGACCAATTAACCTAAACATATCTTTAGAATGTGGGAGGAAGCCGGAGTACCCAAAGAGAACCCACGCAGACACAGGAGCACAGTCAGAATCGAACCGGGAACCTTCTTGCTGTGAGGTGACAGTGCTAACCACTGCACCCACATGGTTTCTTTGTTCATATTAATAAAATCCCCTCAAGAGAATGTAAGAAGCTATTGGACTCTCATGGAGCCAATTTCTGCTGATTCCATAGGATTTCTTTGTGGCATTGGTTGACCTCTAGAACATAAGGGATGGAGAACATTAGCCAAAAATAACATTAAAGTTAATAATTGTGGCAGCAAGTGCAGATGTAACAAAATAAAACCTACCATGAAAAATGTCTGATAATTGAAAATGGCCTCTTTTCCACTTTGTTTTAAATGTGACTCTCGCTGGCAGGGAGGCAATCTGCTGCAGACGGTCATCACTGTCCATGCTAAACAGCTTTGATGTGTGTGCCCATTGTGCCTGTACTCATCTGTTAAATTAAACACATTGATTTATCTCTAAAATGATCAATAAACCCTCAAAGAGGTTTGTCAGGCTCATGAAGCTAAGCAATAATCTGTCATATTTGTATGTTTATGCACAATATGATATCCGTTTGTATGAACTACGTAGTTTACACTGCATTATACCTGCATTATGACTCATTTTGGTGCTGTTTATTTGTTTAACTTGTGCTTATTCTTCATTAACAGTTGCCCAGCCTGCTGTAGGTAAGCGCTCTGCTTTGTTGTAGCGTGATTGTGTGTGTGTTTGTCGTGCACAGCTCCAGCCTGTCTGAAGATATTGTTGTTGTCTCAGTGAATAGGCTTATTCATTGTCTTTAATCCGATCTTTGTTGAACAGCTTTTTCATTCATAATCACTCACACAGCAGTCGGAGGATACCATTGCCGTACCGTGGGAAGTATTTTAACCCCTCATTTGTGTACACGGCTAATTTCCCTGTACTGATTGTTTCTTTTCATTTAGCAAACAATGAGCCTAGGGATGGTAAGGAAAAGACACACAATATACACAATATATAACAGCTTGCTTGCGCATTCTGTGCTTGCTATGTGTCAACCCCTTTTTGTGTTACATGGGTATCAGACTCTTCCTCCCCGAAGCCTGGGATTGCTCTGGTGATTGCCATCACTGCTGCTTAGGATCTCAGGTTTTTTTTTTTCCACTCAGCAGACGGATTCATTATGAAAGCTTTTCTGCGGGGACGTAGCTTTGACAATTTATGGACATTGGGTATAATAATAATAACCACTAGAATAACTTTATTTATGTTGCAAACAAAAAGTGACAAAGTGCCTCTCAGCAAATAAAGGAACCTAAATCAAAAAGGATGAAAAGAATGCCGACGCTACTTTAAAGCAACTCAAGTCACGGCAAATTCATTTGATAAACTCTCAGATGAAACAAGCTGACAGTGAAATGAGTAAATAAAATACAAATATAACAGATAATAGAGAAGCTTATGGCAGTGACTTGGAATAAAAATAATTAAAAAAAACATTCAAAGTACTGTATGTGGTCAGATCGCTTCCACCAAAGCATCCGAGCATCTGAAATGAAGTGATTTATAAAAAGTGCATATATTTCTGCTGGATATATGTCATCTGTGTGTGTCAAACATCCCGCTTAATATTACTGCTGAGAAGAATATTACAGTGCAATAATTATTATTCATAACCACACTGATGATTCAGTCTTTAATATCTTTACATGCTGAAATGCCGTCAGAGATTTATTGAGTTTGAGACACTGACTTTTTTAAATATTACGGCGGTACATGGATGATGCACTGATATTGGGTACAGCGTTGTACTTTTAAATCCTAATTATTCACTAATTGGTCTATAGAAATGTCATTTTTTATTTTTTTTACTTTGTATATGAAATATGGCTGCTCCTATACATTATATGTATATGGTACCAGAGGATGCCAATCAAGTGAATATGGTGTGTGTTTCCTGAATGCTGATCTGGGCCTCCATACTCCACGTCACCTATCCTTCGGACACGGGCCCACAAACACACAGACATACAAGGAGCGGTGAGCAGCAACAAATAGCAATTGGGGTATTAAGTGCCTTGCTCAAGGGCACTTTAGCCCTGAAGGATCCAGTTCTATAATCATGTGACATCACTATGGTGGGTGGTGAAGTTTAGCCTAAGTGGAAGCAAGCTAGCTCTGTTAAATGTACTCCTTTGAACATGTAAAAGTGTCATTTTAAAAATTTGATATTGATATTAATATTAAATTGTGGACGGGAAGAGGAAGGGTTAAGGAAATTATGATAACATCCCTGCAAAATAGTGTTTGGGATGTTTTTAATGTTTAATGCATCATAATTTGATCAAAAACACAGACAGTCTATTAATAGGACATAATAAACTCATAACAGGCCCAGCAGGCTTTTATCCAAAATTTAAAGCTCCCATTCCCAAAGCCAAGGACAGTGTCTGGAGTTAATTTCAGTGAGAAGCCCACTCCCCTCCCAAACATAGCAAGTGTAACCATGTAAGAGTGTAAACATTCAAATGTGTCCCCTGGGTTCAATTCCAAGATCAGTTTTACCCACTTAGCATTCTAACTGAAACCTTTTAAATCATCCTGAACATCTGAACTTGGATCCGTCCTCAGGGGTACTTTTGATTAAAAGATCAAATTAACTGAGCCCATAAAAGCAGACAGAGAGGGAGAAGAAGAGGAAGAGGAAGACGTGCTGACAGTGTGGCTCTCTGAATTTATGGAGGTGCATGACCTTATTTGACACGTGACCCTGGATCCATTCTCTTAGCTGCTGGTCTCGTCCGATGGATGTTCACCCAGGGCCCTGCTTAAAGTATGGTTGACTCAACAACCAGCAGTTTATGTGGATTATTATCACTGTTATGTACAGTTAACATCCTAACGTCAGCACAGTTTCTGTGATTTTTCCAAGATGATTGGTAAAGAAATAACCTATTAACTCTTGTTTTTTTAAAAGAAAAAACAGGATTTGTCAATTAGAGTCTGAGAAAAAGTGTGAGAGCACGGTGATTTAATGTGTGAGTGTTCCTCACCTGAAATCAAGGGTTATCATTGGCCCAATTAACGCTTGTGTTTAACAGCATAGCACAGATATGGTACAGACTGACGTGTTCCTTGCTCTCTCTTCCTTTTCCCCCCCCTTCCGACGCAGAGTTGCCTCCTGATGGTAAGAGAAATGAATATGTTAGCGTCACTGTAAAGTGTATCTACTGACAAGCAAACACCTTACAGAGGTTACATCAATTTACTTGCAAAAGAAACAAGTGAGAGGATAAAAGAGCAGTTTTTTTCAGCATTTTTTTCATTATTGCCAAGATAAGACTGTAGAGCTTCGGTGGGGGTAGCAGATGATTGCAGAGTCAACCCTAATGTGACGTCTTTGGAGAGGATCTGAAGGGTTTCTTTATTCCTTGTTGGCCAGTCTTTTCCAGGGGGTGTCATTTGTCAGAGGGTCCCAAATGGTTTATGCAGCATAACAGCAAAGGCATAAACATGCTGAATGGTTTTGACTCATGGAGACTGTTGCAGCGCTAAACAAACAAACAGAAAGACTAGATGCTCAGAGGATGTGCTTTAGTGTATTATATCCCCATGATGAATAAGTGGTTTGGTGGTTTGCTTGGTCAAGTCGTCTCCTGTCACTGTCTACAGTCTGTCTGTCTTAATCAAAGTGGCCACTTCATGTATTCCTGTTTTAAATTAGCTTGCGTGCTCTGTCACAGAACATGCACCAGGAGAGGGTCCTCCGATGTCCGAGCTGACCGGCATGTTCGTGGTAAAGCCGGAGAGTGTCACAGCAACAAAAGGTCTGACAAAATAATGGGCCATAAAACCCCTGAATTATATCCTAAATGAATGGAGTGGCCACTTAAGGCCATATCCCAGTTGTAGAACAGACAGTTCATCTATTTTAATGAATCTCCGCGTCTCATCTTTTGTTCTTGGCAGGCAAGGACGTCACATTTGTGGCTAAAGTGGACTCCTCAAACCTGACGAGGAAGCCGGCCATGAAGTGGCTGAAGGGGAAATGGCTTGATCTGGCAAGCAAAGCAGGAAAGCACCTGAAATTTAAAGAGACCTATGACAGGAACACCAAGGTACATGTTTAGTGTGGGAGTGTGGTCATGTAGAAATAAATGCAGGTTAATTTCACCAGCTGGTTCAGACTGAAGTAGCTCAGCATGTATTTGATAGAATGTTATGATATACCTTTACAAGGTTTGATTTGATAACTTTGCCTTTAGCAGCCAAAATTAGCATAACTTTTTGTAATACTTTGACAGTTGCAGAGGTTTAACATCCTCAGAGGATGATTTTTATTGAGCCTTTACCTTAGCTCTGGTACCATCACAATGTGGTTAAGTGATCATTTTAGCAACATAATATCTATGTACAATCTGTAATAATCTGTACATGCCATTCAGCTCAACTGTTGCAACCTATTTGTTTTGTACATTTGTGTGTGTGGAAATTGAAATGTGCACAAAATTCTGTGCGACAAACTGATAAAAAGTATACACTCTGTTATTCACTGTGTCATCAGTACCATCCTGTCGGCCAGCTAATATCGGGCTAACAGTGTTGTGTTTGTGTTGCGCGTTTGTGAGCACGTACCTCATGTCTGCGCATGCATGCATGTGTGTGTGTGTGTGTTCATTTACTTCCTAACATATCTCCTCACTTTTTCTGTCAGATCTACACTTATGAGATGAGCATCATCAAAGTAGTGGATGGAGACGCAGGTGGCTACCGCTGCGAGGTCACCTCCAAAGACAAGTGCGACAGCTGCACATTCGAAGTCTCCGTGCAGGGTAGGTCCAGAGACAGACACTTAATCACATTATTGTCATCTTCCATTCAGTGTATCCACATTCGCGATGTAACTGGCTTTGTCAGACAATAACTCAGTGAGTGCGATACACATTAGGTCTTATCATTTAGTGGCCTAGCGAGGTCATCAGTCCATTATTCCTTTTGCTGCTCAAAACCCACTGTGTAATAAATGAACCTGGCTGAGCTCTCACCAGCCTTCCTGCTTCTGTCTGGTTTCAGCTGTACAAGAGGACCAGCAGGACAACATCTTGGAGGCTTTTAAGCGATCGTGAGTGTCAGTGTCGGCGAGGGTCTACTCAACATGTCACCAGTCACACTGTCTCCCATATGCTTCTCTGTAGATGGCTGCCTCTGGGCATCTGTCAGTCTCAACGAGTGTCTGTGCCCACGTGGCTGTCTATCCCTAACACTTGCAGCCGGCTTTGTGCGAGTCAGCCTGCCTGCCATTTTTCTCTCTTTTTGTCACGTCTCAGTGCATCTGCTGCCTTCACCTGGAGCCCCGCGAGGTTTAGGATCTTATGTATTTCGTCACACGTCTCACTAACAGTCTCTGAAGGCAGCATTTCTTTTTTTATATGTAACTGTTACCCTCACTGTCTATTTCTGTCTCTGCATCTGCCTGTGTGAGGCAAGTGTATGTATGTGCCTTGTGTGGTTCCTTTTTTATTTCAGCTGTTCTCAGCCTGTATACTGTAATGTGTGTGTGCGTGTGCTTTATGATTGTAAATCAGCCGACACCTTCACACTGACATCCTGAGACTCCATATTTGTAATCTGTGTTTAAAAATATAATTTTCCTCCCTCATTAGGCGCAGGTAAGACGAGACATGCAAAGAGACAGCATGTTATTGTGGCTTAGACAGGATGTCAGTGTGCTTACTTGCAGAATGCTGATATGAGGGGGAGGGTGAAGGAGAGAGGTTGGCATGATGAATGTTGCTGGAGAGATAATGTGTTAGTTTTTTGAACACCTTGTTATGAGGAGGTAATTCAGCTTGACCTCCAGAAGGTAAGTATGAAGGGTCCTTTTTTCTATTTAGGATACTCATCCCTTTGTGTGCTTCTCACAATCAAACACATGACTGCATTCTTTCACTCATTACTTTCTGCCCCGGGGCCTATCAGGCTATTTTTTCTTCTTTGTGTTTGTGACTCCACTTCACCTGAGATGGCTTCAAAGAAAAGACATTTCTAGCTCTATTTTTTATATCAAACAATACATGCATGGAAGTATTTAGACCAAAAACACTGGTGTCAGCCAATTTGTAAATAGCAAAATACATAATCCGATCCAAAGCCTTTATCTAACTGATTTTAATTTTAATGTACTCTAAGTTGGATCATTTCTGCAATGTAAGCCCTTCAAAGTTTCCATTTCCACACACGTAAACTCTTCTGTCTCATTGTGTGTTTGTCACATTTGAACAGGGCAGTTTTCACATTAGAAGTGGTGTGATAGCTTAAAGTGAGAGGTGAGTATTTTATACTCAAATCACAAAGCCCATCACAGTAATCACCTGATCTCCACTTTTGTGATCGTTCAGTGCAGTTTTTTTTCCACATCCATTAAATTTTGTGAAAAATTGTTTAACCAAACTTTGTGTAAAAACATCCAGCGGTGACCTGCTGCCATTATTTGCTGTTTAATGATGGTGGTCTTCAGCTGCTGTGCTCCAAAATCTCTCAAAGGTGCTCAAGTTGGTTGAGATTTCGCAATTGTTGTGGCTGCAATAGGCGGCTTAACACCATTTTCATGCTCACCCAACCGTTTGGTGGTCACGGATGTCTTGTGAATGAGGACACCATAGCCCCAGGAGAATTTACTCCCAACAGGACGGCCAGGATAACATGGATGGATGTTATCCTTGGATGAACCGTTCATCCATGGGACGAGCATGATCACTCAGGATGGCTTTGAATTTATTGGCATTTATCTTGCTCTCCCAGGGGTTCAATGAGCCTCAACCATGCCAGGGAAAACACACTCCACTCTGTGAAGGAGCTGCCAAAACCATTCACAGTGGAAAACAACAAGCACTCGATCCTGTAGACATTTATTGGCGTGTGCCACACACAGTACTTGTCACCTTGTTGAGCATGAGAGGGTGACGGATGACTCAACACCACGTGATAGCTTCCACCATCACTTTATGTTTGCAAATGTGCATGTAATAAAGGGTTTTTTGTGCAGGAAAATAGGAATAGTTTTTCCCCAAGTGTTCACACATATTATACTGCAAGAGATTGAAACTCAAGTGTTTACAGCCAATATCACCTTTAGCCAGATCCATGCTAACATCAGCCTAGCCATACTTCAAAACTGGGATGAATGGGATTCAGTCATCTCGCAGCATAGTTTGTCACCATAAGGTTTACCTATATTATGCATAGTATTGTTGCTTATTGCTTATTTCTGTTGCCTGAATTTAGGGCATGATGGTAGCTTGTAGTCCTCAAAACTCTCTATGTTCTCATCCTATTTTCACATGTATCTGGAAACAGGATGAAAAAAGGGTAAACCGTATCTGCTGGGTTCAGTTAATCTATGTTAAATGTATAATATTTGCAGAACACATTGAAAATACACTGAGGTAAACTTTCTAAATCTCTTTAAACTCCAGTGGAGATGCAGGCGAGGATGCTGGCGACCTTGACTTCAGTGCTCTGCTCAAGAAAAGGTACGATCATTAACATGCAGAGATGCATCTATGTTTTTTTTTTTTTATTATTATTCATAAAAATGCCTTCACACAATCAGGGAGAAGAAACCAAGGGATGAAGAGCCAAAAGAAGAAGTGGATGTTTGGGAAATTTTAAAGGCAGCCAAGCCCTGTGACTATGAGAAGATTGCCTTTCAGTATGGCATCACAGACCTGAGGGGCATGCTGAAGCGGCTGAAGAAGATGAGGGCGGAGCCCAAAAAGAGTGATGGTAAGGAAAGAGACAAGACAAGGAGGCAAATGCACTCTGTGCTCCGGGAGTGGGGTGGCAGGCAGAAAAGGAGAACTCTCTAATGCAGTAGGCTGTAAATACCAGCAGTGTTAAAAGGCCTCAGGGGAGAATGTCAATAACTAAGACAACAGGTGGAATGGTTTTTAGCATATGCTTCCTGCTGGTTGGCACTTACGGATTATTTGACTATAAAAGTGAATACTTTGAATTTTTATTGTCAGCTTTCCTAAGCAAGCTGGATCCCGCCTACTCAGTGGACAAGGGCAAGAGGATCCAGTTGACCTTGGAAGTGGCTGACCCTGACATTCCTGTCAAGTGGCTCAAAAACGGACAGGAAATCAAACCATCGGCCAAGTGAGCCACTGTGCAGTGTGTGTGTGTGTGTGTGTGTGTGTGTCTGTTATGTTGAGGGTGTGTATGTGTTTATGTTGTGTCTCATTGTGATTTTAATGTGATATTGTTTCACATTAATCATGTTGCACACAGAAATAGCAACATTTGAGCTACCAAGCTAACACCTGCTGCTACATTCTGTAGTATAGAATCATTACCAAAAAACACAAAAACTGAAAAACTCAATATAATTCAATATAATGATAAATACACTAATATATTTTGACACCAGCAAGCATTGACTACATCACAAAACACATGATCTGACTGTCACAATTAAAACAGCTTCTTCAGGCACCTTTTGACAATTGGTATCAAGTAAAGAATATTTTACTGTAGTAATAAAAGGTTTTCACTCACTTTAGTTTCTCGAAGATGTTTCACCATTTAAGTAATTGCTTCCACTGAATGGCAACAGTGAGATGGTTGCCTCCTCCATACCTGACAACAATGATGATGATACCAAGCCTGCTGCTTGGTAGTGGACGGGTGGATACGTTAGGATGAGTCGTAGACTTCGAGCTGGAAATGAGTTGGTTGAGAGCTCAGGGAAGAAAACCAAACAGTTGAGTCATGAGCCAGAGAGCCAAAACAACAATAAAAGACAAAAATTGCTCCATGTACTGTAGCTGAAGAAAACAGGACTGTGCATCAAACATAGATGCAATACTCATGGAAAATAAAAAGTTGAAACAAATTCTGCATTTTCTGCAACTTTGATGGTTAATGTTCCTTCTGTTGCCATATAATTATGTCTTACAAGCTAATAGCAATACCCTGGCCTGGTATTAAATAATTTAGCCTATTAGCTTGGTCCCAATGATTATATGGGACTTGTGTGTTTCATGTCAAAGTTTTGGTTTTGTAACTTAACTGTGTTTGCTGGAACACTGCATACTAAGAAGGTGTGATAGAAAGCTAATCAAGAGCAAACTGTTAATTAGCTGGAGTACAGTTGATTACAGAAGCTGTTCAGGAAGCTTGTTGTGCAGGAGATTGTACAAAGGCTATTCTGTAAAGGGCGAACTTAAACTCTCTGATACTATATAGGCATATATATATATATATATATATATATATATATATATATATATATATATATATATATATATATATATGTCTAACAGTAGATATATGTTAGTTTTGAGCATCTTTAGCCCATAGAGCTCAGTGTCAGTGTCGCTCTTCTCTTTGCTCTTTTCCTCTTCCTTCAAAGGCTTCTTTTGGTGTTTTATTGAAGAGGGTGCAGCTGTTGCGAGCGGTAATTTTTCAATGGCTTCACCATCTGCTATTTTGAGAATCTTCATGCTGTTCATGGAAAGTAAGGCAGCCGTCTTCCTGTTATGATTAAGACAGTTAGTAGGGGGAGAGGGGGTCTTTTATTTTGCCCTGAACTGAACCTCCCTGGAGGTCTTTCCAGGCTGTGCACTGTGACCACGAGCGCTAACAAATCTAAAATGATCGGCACTTGGTCTTTGTTGGATTTTAAAAATAGTAATAGTGCGGCTGAGATTTACAGTTTAGTCCCTTTGAGTGGATGTAGATGTAGCATACACACATGGATTCCCTGCGGTAGCCTTGTTTATACAAACTGAAGGCCATTTTATTAGCCTTAAACAATGTTTTAGACACACACAAACAACTCTGCTTCCACTGTCAGCCCTACAGTAGAAACTATTATTTCAGTGTTCATATTAAATGACCTTGAGCTGACAGATGTCGGGGAAGACACTAGCCCTAGTCACCACAATTATACTGCAACCTGAATGTACTGTATGTGTGTGTGTGTGTTGATGAGTGTACTTCTATGTGTGCATGCACAACCCTGAAGCGGTGTGCGGTAAATGTGTGGCTTCTTTGTTCAGGTCTATAGCTGAGTCACTCATGTCTTTGGGCCCTGTGCATTTGATTGTAGCTGGATTTGCTGAAAGCAGTCATTTATTATTCTTTGTCTTTCTCATTATTATTTGTTCTCTGTCCTCTTTGCGTGTCCAGGTATGTGTTTGAGAGCGTGGGCAACAAGCGGACACTCACTATCAACAAGTGCAACCTGTCGGATGACGCAGCGTATGAGTGCGTGATTGGGGAGGAGAAGTGCTTCACGGAGGTTTTTGTCAAAGGTATATGAGTCACTGTCTTTGGAGGAATCCTTCTTTCAGGAGGGAGAGGGCTTTTTTCTGCTCAGTTTGGCAAATGCTGTCATTTGAGTGTTGAGAGGCTTGACAGCTCTGTTCCCTTCTTGTGTCTGTGTTTGTCATCATCGTGTTTATTTCACTGCTTTTATGCCACACAGTAACATTCTGCTCTCTGTTGTCTGCTCACTCATATTTAATGGGGACGTTGTGAGTGAAATTTTTATGCTTTGTTTATTGTCATGTATGATTGTATGGACTAATGTACTGACATATTTAGCAGTGTTTGACTAATGTGTGTTCAAGGACAATTTGAAAATTGATTATTTGTATCAATATTCATTCACATTTACAGGACAAAGTGTTTTGATCCTATATTATTATATTATATTATATTATATTATATTATATTATATTATATTATATTATATTATATTATATTATATTATATTATATTATATTATATTAAATTATATTATATTATATTACTCTTTAGTGTACATCTTTAATAGACGTAATTAGGTCAGCTGCCTCTATATTAATCCCATGCTTTACTCCTGGTGCTCACTGCTGCTGCTTTATTAAGAGGCCAGCTCGTCTCCCATGCAGCCACAGTGTCTGTTTGTGTCCATAAAATATAATTCATCATGTAGCTGTTTGCAAACACCTACATCAGTGCCTTTTGTAGCTGATTCATCTTGACATTAGTGAGGGGAGTGGGGAGTTCAGCAGATGACAGCTAGTCAAAACTGGCAGCCTCAGTACTTTAAAAAAGACATAAAGTACTTAAAGCAAAAAAAAAAGCCGGGGCCTTTGCTGGGTTTGTGGTGTGAAGTGATTCTCGGGGGTGAATTTCTTGTTTACACAAACAGGGCATCACATTCTGGCTTTGTGAAATGAGTAACAAGATGCAGATGCATGGAAAGATGTGTTAGTCTAGTTGACTGTATTATAGGAGTTACACCGCTTCACTTCGCTGCTCAGAAGAATTTTCAGCGTACATAAAATCAGGGCAAATGAGTTTACTCATCCCAAAGATACTGGAGAGAGTGATAGGACAGTATTATTAGGTCAGCCTTCTTTACTTATTTTCTAATGTCATTTTGCTCTGAAATATTTACATTTATGTAAACAAGTACATTCTCAAAGCCATGCCATGAGTGCAGATGTTCTCAAGAAAACCCACATATAACTGAGCAACTATAAACTATAGCTGTAATATTTAATTTTGGGGTGAACTATCAGTGAATAACACACTTCATTCCTTCAAATTCAGACTATAGACTTCTCTTTTGTCTACTTAAGTGTCAAACCTTCTCTTTCCTAACTTTCTCAGTTTTTTCATGTGGACAAACCCAGAATTGCACTGACGACATCAAACTAATTTCTCAAAGCTGTTGTGGCTCAGGGAGTTTGTGGGCTCACTGTTTGAGGGTATTGAGATGTCTGGGGAACGGGAAATGGAAGCTGACGATGACAAATAGCTGAGGCTAGCAGAGCATCAAGCATCACGCCATGTGCTTACACAATGTGACTCCTCCCACCTCAGGAGACTTGAGGTACCTTCCACCCACAGGAAGTGTGTGTGTTCGGCGGCTTTGATAAGGACTCCATCAGCATATCATACACAGTATACACATGTTCTGTCTGTTAACATTTAATAGCAAAATACTTTAAGTCATTAACCACATTGAGCTGATGTTGAAATGTATCCAGTCAGCTACTCAACTGTTTTTAAGTCTGACTCTATAAACGAAAATGACCTGGGTGACTGAGAATCTTCACCAACATGGCTGTATAAATCACACACATTTCAGTGAAAGTCGATATTTTGCATGTGCTAGAATTGAGCCTCAGTCTTACACAGTGGTCGTTTTGGTTTTGTTATGCCCCATTGAAACACATTACTCACTCTAGCCAATCACCAGGACCTTCCAGACCTGTGTGCTTTCCACACTTCCTCCAGTCATGCTCCTAGCCAGTATTACTCTACATACATAGCGTAGGTCTTCAATGACTCAGTAACGTACCACTCTGGTGTTTTAAAGGAGTTTAAACTCAAAGCTATCCATTTGTCTTTAGAGCCTCCGGTCACAATCACCAAGCTGCTGGATGATGTTCACACAGTGGTGGGTGAGAAGGTGGAGTTTGAAGTGGAAGTGTCAGAGGAAGGAGCCAACGTCAAGTGGTGAGCTAATGTGCCCTTTGGTTCTAATAATAATTAATTATAAAATGCAAATTCATTAGTCAAGATCGAAACAGGAAGATTGTTCATGCAGCTTACACATACTCTTGCATAAATTAATAAGGAGTTCACTGAGATGATAGGTGTGGAGTTTTTGTAAAACAACAGATGAGGGCTACCTTAATAAAGATTATCAGGGCCCAAAAGATTGATTACAAGTAATCTTAAACATAAATAAAAATGAATCTTTAACATATTGTGTCTATATGATTTACAGAGTTAACTTAAACTTGAAAGTATCTTGGGCTGCTAAAGTGTTGCTTACTGTTTCTGCTGTTGTGGCATCTGCAGGGTGATGGAGGTGAAGGTTGGTGGTGGTATTGCCTCCATTATGTTCTGCTGATCAGCATTTCCTGCAAACAGTGGAGGCGTCATTACCAACATGGTTTTTGTAATAAAAAATTTTAAGCATCAAAATTGTGTTGCAGTTGTGGAAAGACATTAATTCTGGGGTATACTTTTAAGCTTCAATGTGCTGTTCCTTGTTATGTGAGCACTTTTTATGAGCATGACTGGGTGATACTATTGACAACTGTTTACATATCCAGACTCAATGATGTCTAAACAATTGTAAACACATTTTTTTTTTCCCTGTGAAAATCACTACCTTCTGTGGACTAGATGTGATTGGACACATTCCTCAGAGCTATTTTTGCTATTATTGAAAATGCATGTGCCCTAAGTATATTTGAAGCAACACTTTCAACTGTGCCAAAGCCTCGTGATCCCTGAAGGATCTTGCCATGGAGAACCCTGCCAACATGTCAATCAGCAGCGCTTCCTTTCGAGTTTCGTGTGGAAGTGTCACTGGTGTCTGTCTGTGTGTCTTTTCTCTGCAGGATGAAAGATGGAGTTGAGCTGAACAGAGAGACAGCAGGTTCAAAGTACAGGTTCAAAAAAGATGGGAAAAAGCACATTTTGATCATAAATGAAGCTACTACAGAGGACATTGGGATGTATTACGCCTTCACCAATGGCGGAGAGTCGAAGGCGGAACTAGAGGTTGAAGGTACTTTGTCTTCTTCTTTCAAAAATGTATGAAAACAGGCTGTCCTTGTAAAGCAGTACATTATTAGTGGCTGGCTGCCATTTAAAGTTTACCAAATATATTTCAGACATGAGCCTTCAGTTAGGAACTTAAAGAAAATTTAATCAGCACATGATGTTTTCAATCCTGACAGGCATGAAAAGCAATAAATTAGTCATTACTCATGTCATAATTAATATTACTTCATTAATCCCTTGTATCTGTAGTTCATCACATTATTCGTCATACTAATTTTCTTTTACACCTCCAAAATTGATATCAGGCTTCAGATATCTGCCTGTCTTATTCGCTACATACTTGCAAACCAGACGAGTCTTCTAAATTGATTAAAGTGTGATAAAATGTGTGTCCTCAGATGAAGGAGAGGGACACAGAGAAGTTTAGTTACTCTAAATCAGGTGATTATTATTTCAGTGTTAGGGGCTCAGTAGACAGTCTGCATGTGGTGACCACCAAGGTGATGGATGGAGATAAAAGGTCTCACTCTAATATGTTCTTTATTATCTGGCTTTTTGTAGACTAGAATGGAAAATTATTATTATTATTATGCAACCTTTCTGCCACATGACACTGAAATGAGTGTGTAAACAAACATTCATGTGTTGTACTTTTGCCACAGAAAAGGAGCTGGAGGTTCTGCAGAGCATTGCTGACCTGACAGTGAAGTCAGCCGAACAGGCTGTGTTCAAGTGTGAAGTGTCTGATGAAAAGGTGACGGGGAAGTGGTTTAAGGACGGAGTGGAAGTCCAGGCCAGTGATCGCATCAAAATGACACACATTGGAAGGTATCACTGCTCTGCATTCATGTGTTTCAAGCTCACCATACACACACACACAGAAAATCATATAGCTATGACAAAAAGCACTGTCTGCCATATGGCTGCCAAAAGGGTTTTCTTAGTCATTTGACCCATTTTTTGGGATAGGCTGCAATCTGTAAAGCTCTAAATGCACTCACACACACACACACACATACAGCATACACAGCCCAAGGGCCTGGGGTTTCTCTCAGTAATCCCTCCATCAGAGCAGCCTATGGCAAAAGATAGCCAAGGCGACAGCGGTCACGCAAGGTGAAAGCCATTTAGTGTGTTTCTCACTCTGCGATATTGCCTCATGGAGTATGTTGCTAGGGCAACTGTCCTTTGCATAATTGCAGGTCATAACGAGTGTTGTCTCCTTGGTAACATCTGGTAACATGTCCCCAGGACCCACAAGCTGGTGATTGATGACGTGAAGCCTTCAGATGCTGGAGATTACACCTTTGTCCCTGATGGCTATGCACTCCGTCTCTCTGCAAAACTCAACTTCCTGGGTGAGAGGGATGCGCTAAACCAAAAAGTGTTTTATGGATGTAGACTGACCACATAAACATTTTAAAAGAGATTACTTGTATGTTTTTCTCCTCAGAGATCAAGATTGACTATGTTCCCCGCCAGGGTAAGTGTTTAAAAATAAATTAAATTAAAAACATCTTTTAATTATTGTTCTTGTGTTACTTGAAATGTTATGTTTATGTCACTCAACATGATGCTGCTAATCATCAGACAGTTGTTTTCTCCTTAGACAAGTCCAAAAATAGAGCATAAAAGTAGCTACATTTAATGTTAATAAGGCAGAATGTCACTTTTGAAACAAAAATAGATTAAATAAATACCTTCCTACTCACCTGATTGACCTTATCTTCCCATTTTCTATTCTAATGGTCACCAGATCCTCCCAAAATCCACCTGGACACCAGCGCCACCGGCAGCAAGAACACCATCACAGTGGTTGCTGGAAACAAACTTCGCCTTGATGTTGAGATTACAGGAGAGCCCGCCCCCACTGTGTGCTGGATGAAAGGAGACCAAGTGAGAAAGAACAGAGGCCTTGCACACACTCAAACAGTCTGTCTGTGTTTGTACGTCAATCACAGAGTCCAGCTGTTAGTCACTTAGGCACAAAAGAGGAGTGAAAAACTGTAGGAAGGTTGAATCACCTGTCTTTGTGGCAGCTGTCGTCATGCCACACCGTCCTCTTCAGCGCTGTCTTTTGTTCTGTCCTGGTTGGTGCGGTAGGAGGTGTCTGTGACCGAGGGACGGGTCCGCGTGGAGACCAGGAAGACCCTGAGCAGCTTCGTGATAGAGGGGGCGGAAAAAGATGATGAGGGCTACTACTCCATCACTGTGACTAACCCTGCTGGTGAAGACAAGATGAAAATCTTCGTCAAGATTGTGGGTCAGTGGCTTTCCACTTAATTTCTTTTCTTGCCCCATTGATGTATTTTTTGCTGAAAAGCTGAAGATCCTTGAACTGAGACTCAGAAAATACAGACTCAAATGAGTGAATTTTAAAAAGGAGAAAGTCGTGTAACTGTAATGAATGTGTGAATGTTTTTAGACTTTCAAGGCAGCCATATATTTCTTTTTATGTACGCAGGTAGGGACTGGATGTTACATTCAGTCATGACTCTGCAAATCCCATCTGCGTGCTTTCTTACGCACTGTACTGCCTCAAAAACACTTCCATACACTCCCTCACACTCTTGCCTGCTCTCATTTCTCTTTCTGTTTCATCTTTCCTCACTTTCAATTTCCAACTGTAACCTGCCTCTCCAGATGTGCCCAACCCTCCTGAGAATGTCAAATGCACATCAGTTGGCGAGGACTCTGCCATGATCACATGGGACCCTCCTGCATTTGACGGCGGAGTTCCCATTAAAGGTAACCCTGAAACACGCAGCATCTAATGTTCGCATCTGATGTCTTCGTCCCTGGAGAGAACAGCAGTTTAGAATCCACTCTTATTTATTACATTGCAGTGTTTTTGAACTCTTTTCCAAAGAACGCTGAGCCATTTTTAACGACTTCACCGTATGTCGGTGTGTTGACTTCCTCCAGGGTACCTGATGGAGAGGAAGAAGACTGGCTCATCCAGATGGACGAAACTCAACTTTGATGTTTATGAGTCCACCACGTATGAAGCTAAGAAGATGATTGAAGGTGTACTTTATGAAATGAGAGTGTTTGCAGTCAACGGCATTGGCATCTCTCAGCCCAGTGCAAACTCAAAGCCCTTCATGCCCATTGGTGCGTCGCCTTTTGTCATTAGCAGAATGGTTAATTAACAGAAGCTTTTCACACAATGCTCATTTTGAGGCAGCTTAACCTACCTTCCCATCCCATTTACAGTGGGTATTAACGTATTAATTAGCTCTTGTCTCTCTCAGCCCCCACCAGCGAGCCCACTCGTCTCATGGTGGATGATGTGACAGACACTACCTGCGCGCTGAAGTGGCGTCCTCCGGAGAAAATCGGAGCTGGCGGCATCAACGGCTACATCATTGAGTACAGCATTGAAGGAAGTAAATATGCAGCTCTAGACTCAGGCATTATGGTGGCTTTGTGAGCTGTAACTAATGATATTATTTAAATCAATTGATGCATTAGAACTAAGGATCCCTTCTCTAGCTTTGCTTTCTGTATCTTCCTTGCTTGAAGGGCAGAAGAAGAAGAAGACGGTTATGCAAAAGAGGGAGACAAACAAAAAACTGGCAACCCAGATGTTCTTGTTCACATGAGCAATTGATTATTTGCCTTGTAGGAATTGTAGGGTGATTTGTCAGACTTTGGATTCAAGACTTAGCTCGGTTGAAGATTAAAGTTTGAAATTTGACCTTTTGCATGGTAGACATTTTGACTTGTCACAGTAGGGAAAGCAGAGGTAGAATTAATCATGTCTCAGTAGTACTAAATGGCCCAGCAAGCCATGACAGTGACACAGCATGCACCTGTGTTTCCTTACTGTGACAAGTCAAAATGTCCGCCATTAAAAAGATCCACTGTTAGCATATCTGCAGCAGTAATCCAACATTACCAATGCTCCTTGATCATCAATTCTGCCTGATCTTTGATGGTTCCCGGCTGTCTGATCTGCTCCTTCCGACTCCTCCCCCCAGGTGACCAGTGGGTGCAGGCTAATGAGGAACCGGTGGAAAAGAACCAGTACAGGGTGAAGGAACTCCCGGTGGGAGAGAAGATGCTCTTCCGAGTGGTGGCTGTGAATATGGCTGGACGTAGCCCTCCTGCCACTCTCGGCCAGGCCGTCACTATCAGAGAGATCGTGGGTTAGAGAGATGCTTTTAACATTTAAACATCTTTGCACTGGCACCATCTAGTAATAAAATAATAATAAATAATTATTAAATAATAAAAAAACATATCTAATTACCAGCTTTACCTTTGGGTCACTTGTTGTAAACTTACAATTAATTCTTTCTTAATAATTCCACTGTGTATATTTATATTTGAATAATTTGCCCACACATACATTTGTACGGGCTGTACATCTATACTCGCCCACACTACCCACTCTCTTACAAATCTGACTTATATTTTCCTGCTCTGTCTCTCCTGTGCTCTCCACCCAGAGAATCCAAAGATCCGCCTGCCTCGCCAGCTCAGAACCAAACTCATCACAGTTGTGGGCGAGAAGGTGAACTTGGTCATCCCCTTCCAGGTTAGTCAAAGTCTGGCTGCTATTTTATTTTTCAGGTTGACATGCACAGTGAAAATAAAGCATAACCAAACAATATTAGCAGCCTTGTACCTTGTACTGAACAGCTATCAGAAGCATTTAAAACTACATCTTGAATTTGGTTTGTCTGAGAAATGGGCAGAAAGGCGGCAGAGTTTGGTTAGAAGACAGTACTGTATGCACTCTGCTAGTGTGTTTGGGATAGAAATACTAAGATTCCCCCATGGCTACAATCTGACAGGTCATTTTTTCTTCCTCTGGAATGCAAATCAGATGTGTAAATGTTGCTAGTAACAGAGAAAGCAAGAGCTTAAAGGGCGCAGGGAGCGGTACAGCCTTTGACAGCAACTTGCAAATTATGGCACTGGTAAAAAAGAAGCTAGCCATAAGTAGCAAAGGGGAAACTATTGTTAGAAATAAAAATAGACAAGAAGAAAAGCCAGCCATAGCTCTGCTCCCTGCACCGAGACAGAGGAGCACTGCTGCATGATCTTCTCCTGGGAGAAAAGAGCGCCCACTGTTCTGTCAATGTGTCCAAGAGCAGGAGTGGCTGAAAACATACTGTAAATTCAACATTGTTGACTGTATATGAAGCATGAGATGAATCTCTGTTGTCCAAACAAACAAACAGGCTTTTTTTCCTTCTCTTTCCGTCGTTGTAACTGCAGGGTAAGCCTCGACCTGTTGTGACCTGGTTGAAAGACGACGTCCTCCTGGAGGACAAAACGGTGGGAACTCGTACCAGCGAAGTCGACAGCATCCTCTTTATTCGCTCGGCAGAGAGAACCCACTCCGGAAAGTACACCCTGTCTGTTCAGATCGAGAATGTGTCAGATTCTGCTGATATATACATCCAGGTCGTAGGTCAGTCCCATCACCGTGCCTTCTCACCTACAGGGACTTGCCCCGCATGTTCTCCCATTAAGATTAGAACATCTTGTATATAGTTCATACTTCACAAGGTACATGAGTAATAACCTGTTGGGGGATGATGGCTTGAGCTGAAATCTGCGACATGTCAAGAGTTTTCTTTTTCAAATTTGATTATAATTCCTCATTTCATACTCCTGGGGATCTGTGACTCAAAGTAGCAAATCATCAAAGTGCTCATTCCTCTCCGTGGTATAATCCTGGCTCCTGCACTGCCACTGTGGTCGCCAGCTCATTTCTCGTCTGCCTGGGTCAGGGTTCTGGGTGGATTATTTGGCAGGGCTCTGCTGAGATTATTTGCGTGTAGACTGGGATTAGATATGGATTTTGAGGGCTACTCTGTCACTTCCTCTGCTGAGAAGGTTGAGCTAATGAGAACCTCTGATCAAACTGTCCCTCCTCCTCCTTCAGATGATCTGTCGCCGTACTGTTTGAGCGGTACAGGAAGGATTAGGGGGGCAAAAACAGAAGCCCTGCTTGCTGCTTTGCTGTAGTCTACAGAGGAGAGCCTGCAGAGCAAGATTAATGACAAATACATTACTATGTTGTACAGTATTTTTGCACTGTGCTGTGTACAGTGCAGGCCACACAGAGGGATCGATGATAAACACACTGCATTCTCCTACTTTGTAATCCAGGCTGGCAAGGCATGCTATTTCTTTGTCAGTTCTGTGCCAACAGTTTTTTCTAGTAAAGTATACACCGCCTTTCTCTGATCCTTTGTATTTTGCACTGCTAATCTGTCAATCTTTCTAATCTGTCTAATCTGTCAAATCTCTGCTGCTGCGAGTGTTGATTTCTTTTTCTCATTGGGACTTCCCTGCTCCAGATCTGATCTGTTTGCACCTCTCTTCCCCCCTCATCTTCCTCTAAAAGCCTCATTTATATCCAAGCAGGGAAGAGAGTTATCTCGACCCAGAGTTGTGCATGTGTGGAACACTTTTCCTCTACAGCTACGCAGCAGAACCAAAAAGTGTTATTCACACTTCACACACACAAAATCCTCCAACTCCATCTTATGTGTTTCTCACAATCCCGCTAGAAAAGCCCGGGCCTCCCATCGCTGTGCATGTCACAGACGTCTGGGGCTTCAATGCTGCACTAGAGTGGAAGCCACCTAAAGATGACGGCAACTCCGAGATTATCGGCTACACCATTCACAAGGCTGACATGAAGACTAAGGTATGCACGGAGGAGCGTACAGGTGGTGCTGAGCACAGCTGAGGTAACTCACTGGATGAATCAAAGACTTTCAGAGAAACTGTAATTTTATTTTTCATGACTATTTTACATTTTCTTTACATTTCACTTTGCTAAAAGTTTTACAGAACAGTATTACGGATGGAGCCATAGTGCATTTTTTATGAACATCCTCCACTGTGCTGGATGGTCTGGAGCACACTGTGTATGTGAATTCAGACAGATACCCTAGAGACTGAACACAGTATTTCATTTTGAAACACCAAGCTCCTTGTCTAGATAAAATGACTGTAATTGATGTTGATAAATAATAATTGTAGATCAAATCACTGTGCAACATGAAAGGGTAATACGCCCACAAAGGATTAAAACCTGATTCAGCAGTTTCCCCCACAGCTCTGCAGAGATTCATAACTGTTTTTGGTTCACTGCCGGTGCTCTCATCAGCTTCAGTTTTGGCTGTAGCAGACAGCTGCTTTCAGCAATAAATCTCTAAAAACCCACTTTACTCAGCATCAAATGGCAGATAGATACGGTTATGGGGATCATTTAGCTGATAAAGAACCAGCTTGAGTTGGTGGAGTTCAAACATGGAGCAAAAACTCTAGATATTACTCTAACATTCATCAGTTGGCCACTAACATCTGGGTTTGTACCAGCCATGAGTGCTGATTTCTGTGTTTCAGATTCCAAGAAAAAAACTCACTCAAAAATAAAGCTCTGAATTTTCTTCTTTTCATTCAGTGTGGAAACTACATGGTCGCAATTTCCAAAGTGAGAATGAACACTACTTGTGTTATGTTAGATTTGGAAAAGCTAATGAAATTATACTATAATTGTATTTTACTGGTAGTCCAGAATCATTAAATTATCATAAGACATAGCCATGATCTGCCAATGAAAAAACAGCATGAGGAGGATGGCTGAGGTGAAAGCGTTTTTTCTTTTTACACATGCCATCATAGGAATCTCCTGATTGCTGCTATTTTTGGCCCTCTCCATCCACGCTTCCAGGCATGCCTTCATGGAGATTTGTCACACATCTGCAAAGCCACACTTTAAAATGTCATGTTGAATGAATGGACAGGATGGTGGACTTAGAAGAACAGGGATGCTAGGGATTGGAGATTCTCCAGCTTATGTAGCTCTCAACCTCAGCTGTAAGCCTCTCTGAACCTCTGCTTCCACTCTCTCACTCTGTCTGTCCTGTCTTTCTCTCTGTCCTTCTCACATCAGGAGTGGTTCACGGTCTATGAGCACAACCGCAGGCCCAGCTGCACTGTGTCCGACCTGGTCATGGGGAACGAGTATTCCTTTCGAGTGTTCAGCGAAAACATCTGTGGCCTCAGCGATGAGTCTGGCATCAGCAAGAACACCGCTGTCATTACCAAAACAGGTAATGAAATCCCCACAGAGCACTGCGCGCTGTAACATGATAGCATTGTTTTTGATGGCAAGCAGCATCCAACGCATGCTGAGCTGCAGGCCACACTGGATTCAATTGAGACAGAGTGAGCAGTACGATGTGTAATGGTATGAACATATAACTGCAATTAGTTTTACTATAGAAGTGCACACTTGTGATTAAATATTGGAAAAAAATTGATTCATTACACGAACATCATGTAAAGGAAAATTAATTTACTCTAATTAGGCTAAACAGAAATATCCTTTGACAGAGTGTTAAATACCATTTAATACTGGCTGCAGATTATGAAAGCAGCCAGGCTGGGAAATTAGCACCTGCCACCAGCCAAATGCTGCTACTGTTTTTGTGTTGTTGCAATTGCCTACTCTACCAGAAAATTTGGCAGCCCACCAGCCAATCTCCTTTGTGTTTCAAGCAGCTCTCTGGCCTATAAAACTGAGGATTGTCGAACATTGTGCCCATACCTGACCTCAGGATAAAATGTCACTTTCATGCATCTATAATTTAAAGAGCAATCTGCTTTGCTGCTTGTGGTAAAAGGCAAAACAAAATCCTAAAGCAGTAGAAAGTGATTACAGCATTTTACAAATTAAGCATCACAGTCAATGTAATACATATTTCTTCAAAAGCTTTACAGTTTGACACAAGCTGCCAAAGTGCTCTGTGCGAGTTAAATTTAACCCTCATGGATTGTTCGCAAACACTACCCTAATGTGTTGTTCGGGACAAAAACGTCCCCTAACTTTAACGGTTTTAAAAATATATTAGATAAATATTTTTTTGAAATTTTTTTGCATAGACCTTTTAATTAACTTCAGTTCTAATCAACAGTAGTGAAAAAATCATTTCCCCCCAGGATTTTAACCCTTTAATCACCAATTTTATAAGGGGTGGTGCTGAAAATTGAAAAAAACACACACAATATGGCTCATTTTTAATAGAAAAGAATGTGACAGCACTGGATTTTCTTTTTTTCTCCCATTTTGTCCCATAGACTTACATTATAAACACACTTTTTTTGACTGCACAGCCATGGCACTAAATAATAATGCATTCTTGATTGTTGGTGGTTTACCCTGTTGGTAGGAGGTAAAATTTGTGATTTTTACAGTTAACAACTTAATTACCATATTAATATGGTCATAGTCAGAAAAAAAGAAAATCCAGTGCTGTGCAAAAACTAATAATGCAATAAAGTCAATTTTTTACTGATGTTTGACATGACCAAGACTGTAATAAAGGTTAAAAAGAATCCAGTCCACATTCACCTTTTCTATTAAAAATGAGCCATTTTGTGTTTTTTTTTTCAATTTTCAGCACAACCCCTTATAAAATTGGTGATTAAAGGGTTAAAATCTTGGGGGAAAATGATTTTTTCACTACTGTTGATTAGAACTGAAGTTAATTAAAAGGTCTATGCAAAAAAATTTCAAAAAAATATTTATCTAATATATTTTTAAAACCGTTAAAGTTAGGGGACGTTTTTGTCCCCGAACAACACATTAGGGGGTAAAATTTGCCCACAGTGTACCGTTGACCTATGAAAAATTTTAAAATCATATTAACAAAATTTATGTAAAATTAAGCTTATTGAGGAAAAATGATTCAATTTGTCCACATATTGACAAAGTTATGGCCAAAATAAACAGAAAAATTTCTCTCAGAGGACAAAAATGTCCCGAACAACACATGAGGGTTAAAGCCCTTCACTATTCTTTTCTTCCCCAATTATTCACTAAAATACTTTTATTTATCCGACCTTCCGTTCCTTTCATAATATTCTCAGAAAACATTTTCTCTGAATTCAATATCCATTATTAATACAAGGGAGCAATTACTGTGCTCTTTGAAGTTCACAAACTGGAAGCAACGTCATGTGTACATGTTCTTAATGAGTTCTTCTCCCGTCCAGGTCTGCTTCATAACCTTGCACCCTACAGAGAGAAGGACATGAACTGTTCCCCAAAGTTCACAGCTCCTCTGGTGGACCGAAGTGTGATTGCAGGTTACACCACAGCCATCAGCTGTGCTGTCCGTGGCAACCCCAAGGTAAATTACTTTTGGTGGTGTCTGCTAATTTTTGAAAAATCACAACCGTACAAAATGCACCTTTTCTGCGCACTAACTAAATTGGATTTTTTTTAGAAAATATAAAATTATCTACAAAAATAAATAAATAAATAAAAACACATATTTAATTGAATTTTCATGGAACATGGAGTCCTACAAAATAGCTGGATTTCAAACTAGAAAATACATATTGCATAAAATATATATTGTTGCAAAACAAACTGAAATAATAGTAAAGAGGAGGATAAAACTGTGTATTATAATGAGCATACCTATCCCCCTGCATTCACTTTACCTGCGTTGGCTCCTGACAGCTGTGCTGCAAGGCTTTGCCACAGATTTCAGACTTTGTTTTTTTCTTTGAGTGAGCTTACAAGTTTCCAGTGTCAAACACTGAGTGTAGAACAGTCAGGGAGGATTTTGATGCCTTTGCAGCAGGAATGTATTTTTATGTCTGAAGCTCCAACAAGAGGTGGAACAGAAAAATCTTTGAACACACATTTTTTTTATCCCACTGAATTGGCAAAGATTTGTCAAGCCCAAATGCTGACCTAATTTCACCCCTCCCTCTCCCCTCATCTCCCGCCTTCCCCCCCAATCTCCCTCCTCCACTTTTCCATCCTGCCAATTTTACCTCCTCCCTTCCAATGCAATGTGCCTCAGCCAAAGATCATTTGGATGAAGAACAATATGATCATTGGTGAAGACCCCAAGTTCCTGATGCAGAACAACCAGGGAGTGTTGACTCTGAACATCCGCAAGCCGAGCCTGTTCGATGGGGGCAGATACTCCTGCATGGCCATCAACGACCACGGGGAAGACAAGGTGGAGTGCAAGCTGGAAGTTCGAGGTATGTTGCCTGAACTATATTTCCGTACTGCCGCTCTAAAATAGTGACCCAGGTCTCAATACAGCTGTACACGACAAATCTCCAGCTCCTCAGCCCTTGGTGTGAAACCTCACTTGTGCTAAAGATAAATCACCTTATTGTATTAGTTAAAGTTTGACTCCCTGTGCTGTAGTTTCTTTAAAGTGGATGATCTGCTGGCCTCTTGTGCTGATTTGAATTTCTCTTTTCCTGCACAGCTTTACAAGAGAAAGGAGAGCAGGAGAAGAAATGAGCGACAGCACGACATAGCAGAGGATACAGTTGAACAGGAATAGTAATGGATTATGTATAACGGGATAGTCATGAATAAATATGATTAGAATAGATTACTGGTGAAGCTCTAAAGTTACCCCCCCCCCCTTCACATATGCTTGCCTTTCACTGCTGCTATGACAAATGCCACATCAGTAATATGCCATAAATTCTTTTAGCAAAGCTGCCACATCCTGAAGCGTCAGTGTAGTAGCACTGCCCTGCTGTGACACACACACACAGACGGATCCTTCTTATCTGTGAAGTGGACCTGTCACTGAACACACTTATAAAACAGGCTTTCATCCATTACGGCTCCCTGTGTTGTCTGTTTTGTGTCCGTTTTTATAGGCTGGTATGAATTTATGATTGGGATGCAGCTGTAGCACTGAAACCACTGCAGTGTGACTGCCCGGCTGCACACCTCTGCTTTCTTACTGTGGTGTTACAAGTATGATGTGTGAGCAGGGGCCCGTCTTGGCCCTGCAATGGTTCAGCGGAGGGATCAATATTCAGCCAAGCATGGCCGACATCATGGAGTAACCAGGATTAAAGGGGCTCTTATACACAGATATAGCCCGAGTCCATCGTACACACACACACACACACAGGGCACACGTGTTGAGTCACATCCACAGACTCCTTGTGTTTACCCATTCCCACACGCTCTCATACTACATTCCTCGTGGCGTGACCTGTAGTGGTAGGCCTTTACAGATACATGGCTTACACTCATGCACATGCAAACACAAACACACACACTCCAAATCAGGGTCTCATTAGCATCACACACTAGAGACTAATTAATGCACCCATCAACACTGCCCTAATTAGCTCTCCCACGTCATTACTGAGCAAACGAATTACCGCTAATTTACACACCCGCAAAACAAACACAGCGCCGTCTCTGCTGGGAGAGTCCGCTGTGGCTCGCCTCGCACACCAAATTAAAGCCTCACCGATGTGCGCAACCCAGACCGGGTGTCCCAAGTGACCCCACCCTCCCTTACACTCCATAACGCGACCATCTGACTGAGGAAGACTTGGAAATAAAAAAAAAAACATCAAGTAGACAGAAAGCAAAGGTTGTGACTGAATACGAGAGACTATATCAGGCTCCTCTGGAGATGTGGTACTCTCCAGGCCTGTCCCACCACTGACGATGTCAGGTCCTGGTCTCATGTCTCTCCAGCAGAGGGGGTAAGAACACAATGACAAACAGCACAACTGACCATCATGAGGGTCTGTGGCTGTGACTGTGACTGGCAGGCTAATAGAAACTATTACATTACTAATGCACCAATGATTGAGACTCTGAACCTGAAGGCTTCTTTAAAAAGTGCCAGCCTTATCCTGACTCCTGGCACCCTGAAACACTCAGCACTTCTGCATACGATGGTTTGCATTTCAGCCTTTACATTGCAGCATGTTGTTAAAGATGAGTTGAAACAGGGTGAGGGCACACATGCCCAGATAAAGCAGGGACATCCTCCAGATACCTGAAAGTAGGCCATTATTGGTTGCACAGTAGACCTGCAGTGCAGTACAAAGCTTAGATTTTGAACCCTGTCGAGCTGTAAATGACTCTGCAAGTGTGTGTGGTGTTGATATAATCTTATTGTCAGTTAACCTGAGACACAGTGTGGTGTGTTACTCTGCTGATTGACACTTGAAAGTGGTGCTGAAGAAACACCGCATGCTACTTTGCATGGAAGTTTTGGGAAAACAGATTCTTCAGAAAACCAGCATGTTACATTCGTATTCCACCTGAGCTTTACCCCCTCTTCCCCATCTCAAAAGTGATGCTCTGTTGCTAAGCAATCAAACTAATTGTATCTACTGGCATCAGCCTTAAGAAACTTTAAAAACACAAAAAGGTGCAGGTTTATGTGTTTATGTGTTTGTTCAGAAAGTAGTAAGTCTGAACAAAAAAACAGTAATAGAGCATTTTGTTTCCCCCTCATTCCCTGTGACACACCTTTAGGCTCTTTAAGTTTGTGATGTCTGAATGAATAATTAATGAGGAAGCATGGCAGCTCAGGAGTAAACCACCAGCTTCTTCATGCACACTGTAGCTGCTCTGCTGTCTTTCCAATATTAGAACAGGGCCTGCCTCAGACGGAGACGAGACAAAGGGAAGTGACAAGACGAGTCTTACCACCAGGCAAAAGGGAAAAGTGAAAGGGAGGCAGAATCAGTAGGGTGCAAGTACTGTTGTGTCTGTGTGCACTGATGTATCAGTGTTCAAGAAAAAGACAGACAAGAGATACCAGAGAGACAGAAACAGACCTCCTGAAACACTAGGATGGAGGGAACTATAATTATGCAAGTAATTATACATGAAATCGCAGACTTGGGGAGGGAGAGCGAGTGAGGGAGAGCGGTGGAGGGATAGAGCCTTGCAGTGAGTCTCATCCGTGTAATTACAGTATAGGAACTAAATGAAACAGAGGGAGAACCCACACATATCATATAGAAACATCCAGCTGTTTTCTCTGAACTGCCCATCCTATACCTTACCTACAGGACATTTTTTGACACGGACTTTGTGTCTTCATCTTTCTTTTTTGGCTGCCACACTATGCCCTGTGAATACCAGTGTGACTTATACCCTGTGTCATCGTATTCATTGATTAAAGAGCCCAAACCCTCCCTGGGCTCATGACCCATATAATGAGCACGGTGTATTTGGAGGGGAGGCGTAGGCCTTAAAAAGGAGAGAGCTGCCCTCACATTTCACCACCAAGACAACTTCATGACGGCGCGCAGCTAAAGGAAGCAGACAGCTTTGAACTATGCTGACGGAAGAGGCTGTTCAGATTCAGCAGTGTTCAGGTGAGGGGGAAAAGTTCAGATATTATTGCTCCATTTTTTAACTAAAGGCTTTGAAGTGTTGGATGGTGGAAAAATGTGCCCTTATAGATGACAGGAACATGCACATACTTTTATTACAAAGCAAGAATTATGCTGAATTATATACACATGTGCATTGTGTGTCTTTAATCGTGCAATAAAAAGCACATTTACAAATACAGCAAGATTGTTTAAATAGGTTGAACTAACATTATGTCACAAATGTATATCTGTAGCTGTACAGTCACAGAAATGAAAGAACCTTATTACCTATTATGGTAATACGTTTTGATGATGCCTTAAATAGTATGGTGTACAAGAAGCCGTAGCAAAGCCAATGTTCCTGAACTTATCAAAAATCAGTTTAGTCTTCATTTTTTAACTTGGGCACTATATTACTTTATTTTAGTCCATCATCCATTATCTCAGCTCTCAACCATGGCCCAGGACGCAGGGGACACAAACTAGCCCAGATGCCCATTTCCTCAGCCACAACTCATCCTCCTGCTCTTCCTGGTGTTCCCAAGGTATTCTCAGGTCAGATGGGACATACATATATACAGTATAATCCTTATATTGTGCTCAAAGGCCTCCTCTACAGCTGAAAATAACCAGAAAAGATATGAGGGAAAAAAACACAGATTCTCCAATTTTACTCCAAAGCACTGAACCCTATAACAAAACCTACAATTCTGGTTATTGATGTTTATGTTTCAGTCAATAATATCAATATATTAAAGAGGTACGGCTTTGGCCTGTGGCTCAGGTGTCACTTACTGCCTCTTCATCCCACACGTCCTCCCTTCACACATTTTTGTCTCTCTGTAGCAGAAAAGGAGCTCCACATAAATAATCAACTCTGTTGTAACAATCCTTTTACTCTGGAAGATCCCCTCTTGCTTTTTCTAACTCAGAAAAGAGTGCTGCAGGTCATTATCCCCAAAAAACACCTTTTGGTAAAGTTCCCAACTATTCTTATCAAAGATTCACAAGCTGATTTGTAATAGAGCTTCTTATCCCTCATGAACGTTCCCCTGTACAAGCAGCTCTCAAAGCCATGTCTTAACCAGAACGCTGATTGCTCTTACTTTAATGAACATGCCTGGTGAATCATAAATTTGGTTCTGAATTGATTAATTTGATAGAAAAATGTGTGAGTTAGGAGTAAAAAAAAACATTTTAGGTTTTCTATGTGGATACAGGTTTGGGTAATAAATATAGCCAACAGAAGGTTCGCATAAGTAACATGTGTGGGTGCACACATGCATGCGTATGCGCGTAGGTGTTTAATGTGTTGGCACACACAAATGACTCACATTTTGTGTATGTAAATCCATCTGCATAGTGTGAAAGAAATAACACTCTGCAAAATCATGGAAACATATGCAAACTGCCCAGATAGAGACAAAGAGTGCTGGAGACAGACACTTAATAGTACAAAACTAAAATTACCACATAATTAGCCTCTCAAAGCCTCGTGTGAAACGATACACTGAGCTTTACAAATTGTTAGAATAAAAAAAGAAAGATAGCTAACATGATGTTACCAAAAAAAAAAAAGAAAAAAGATTCTAGTTGGTTGTCATTTCCCTTTCTCCTCACTTTGGAGAAGAATGCCCTCAGCCCAGCATCGCCTGTCAGCTGTGAGACATGATGGTGAATCTGTAACAGTAACTACTGTCAGTCACACAGGCTTTATGTCTGATCATTGATCTGCATGGTCATGTAGCAGACGTGGACTATGAGGCTGTTTCAAATGGCAGATGCAGCCTCAGGTCCAAACAGAGCTCCATCATGATGTCTCTGCACTCCATGGGACTATACTGCCATACAAGCCAAATGCATGACAAGACTGGGCAAATTAGACCCAGTCTGAGTGTTTTCTTAAAGTTGTTTGGTGGGTTTTTATTTCAGTGCTATTGGACTGCAGCTCACAAAGGGTCATATAATGGTCTGTTAGACAGATGCTCAGCGGTTCTCGTCCAGGGGTGCTTCTTCAGATGCCAGGGGGTGAGGGTTGTAAGCAGCTCGACTAATTAATGATTAAAGGTATAAATCCACCAGACCTGACCAGTGTTGGAATAGAGAGCATGTAAAAACTAGTTAGCATGTGTCAATAGTCAAGTAGCTGTAATAGATTTAAGGACACATGGTTGTTATTGTGGTTAGTGTTTCAAATTAATCACACAGCTCCCTAAGATTGCAGGGCTGTGTCATCCATCCATATATTGTGACGTCTACATGACTAGGTCTATGGGGTGTTTTATGAGTGCACTCATCAAAACACTTCCAACCAAAGGACAAACAGTGAACCAGACTCTCATGAATGCATATTCTATGTGGAGAAGGAGGAGATGGTGAGCAGTATGATGCTCTGACCAATAAAACTCTGGGTTCTTTGGCGTTTAAGTGATTTTGTGAACATACCTAATCATTGCTGCACAAACACCCCTTTTTTAATGGTATCCTCTGATGGCAGTGGCCTCCTTCTGAAGTTGTCCATCTGAAAGTTGCACACATAAATAACATCCAGTTTGAAATCACTTCCAATTAACACCTTCAGGGCATGACTGGTGGTGTTGATTAAGGTGTACTTGATAATCTGAGAGGTTGGAAGAACATTGGAAAAAAAAGGTGCAGTGAAAAAGAGCAAGAAATAGAAAAAAAGGCCTGATTCCACCTCAAACAGAACTGTCAGAACAGGTAGATTGCAAATGAGCCTTATAACAACGAATGTGTAACAACCAATGGCAAACGTCTCCCATCTGCTTCCTCCAGCTTCTCCATCTTTTTCCTTTGTTCACCTTAAAAACCTGACAACTGCTTTTGTTTTCCCAGTGAGGACGGGCTGAACAGGACAAAGCAGGACTTTATGTCTAAGGAAAAAAATCAAAGTATTTCAGGCTTTAAACTTACCCAGAAAGCCTTGCACACATGAAGCTACAGCGCTGCCTCAGCCAGCAGATCTAAACATCACTGAAGCTTTCATCACAGGGTGTTCCCCTCTTGAAAGGAGATCCGGCCTCATGCAGTCCAAGAAAACAGCATGAACGTGGACTGGAGCTGTTGTGAAAGAAGCAATGGGGTTTCAACCTTCTTATTAGCTGCTTGATATTCACATATTGTTAGTGTGCTTGTGTTATTTCGTCAACGCCCATCCGAATGTGTTCATTTAGTTTTCTCTGCGTGTGTTTGATCGTAATGTCCTCACCTCTGCTGGCTCCTCATCATTAACTCCCAGGAATCCTGCAACCGTGGACGTTTGTCTTCTCTGACTGTCTCACACACACACACACACACACACACACACACACACACACACACACACACACACACACAACTTCCCAGAGAAGAAGAAACTGGCAGCAATGACTACTAATCTCCCCACTTTGGGAGTTTTTTTTTTTTTTGCTCGTAGGCTCCTCTGCTGTGGAAAACCTGCGCTGTTGAATTAGATTTGCTTACTCGTCCTCAGCCATCTTCAAAGGACTCAGATAACTGAATATACCTTTTATTCATTTCATGGCACTGTAATTGTTTTTTTCCCCCACTGAGCAAATCCTGAGCAGCTCTTTGGGGAATAGACTTGTGTATATGGCTGTGCTTTCATCTGCATTATGTTTAGTGATAGTATTATTATTTTAAGGTATTGTCTTTGGTCTTGTTGTATTTGTTATATTTTTCTGCTGTTTCTGTGCTTTTTTTTTCTTTTGGGGACACCGCTGTGCTTTAGGTGAAAGGGACTCATTTTGCTCTCACAGGGTGAAGACGGGTAAAAAAAAAGAAACGCCTCAAGGTCTTTTCATTAAAACAATTACGCTAATTTTACTTTACTTGCTAAAGTTTTTTTAAGGCATTGAGAGCTGGAAAAACTGCAAGCACAGAAACACATGAGAAATGTTTCAGAGGTATATTTGATGAAAAAAAAGGGCAGCACCTTGTTTATTCACGTCATTAATTGTTTTCATCCGCCCGGTTTTCATGTTGAGATTGATGCTGTTAGTTTCCCTGTGCTTGTGTGACCACATCCAGATCTAGACTTAGATCTTCCAGATAAAATGTAAACCCTTCTGGTGGCATCACAGCTGCATGTGCAGTGAGAAACAGACTGATCTAAAATAGGACAGGTTAAATTTCACAGTTTATTTGGCACACAAAAGAATTTTGTTGCGTTCTCTCGTCTCACTCTGCTACTGTCACATTCAAAGCCACAGTGTTAAAGAGAATGCTCTGATATGTAGCTATTAAAAAATAAATCTTTTAATAGATTTTTAGTTAGAAAGGCTGATCAGCTTACAGAAAGCCAATGAGTTTAGTCAAGCTGTGACATGTTCTGCTCCAGAATTTATTGTAAGTTTATCAAGAAAAATTATGAACTGTTCCTGATGATTCTGGAGACCAAATGGTCTCTCCATGTTTTTTGTTTTTAATATTATATTTTCTATTGGCTCACGTTTAAATAGTGTGACCCACTTGGTGAATTTAAACAGAGTGCCACTTGTCTTCTCTTACATATTTCTTTTAAAAACAGAGAGTTATGAAAACGGCTTTTACATACCTACAGTTTACCATGGATGTGTAACTGCATATTAAAAGCACATGATTTGCATAATAATCATATGCTGTAAAGTGATAGCAGGAAAAGCCCAGTAAGCTCTGATTGGTCCACACCAATGGCCTAAGCAGGGATGAATTAAAATTAAAATATTATTAAAACAGATACAATTTAAAAAACATTTTTGAAAATAGCCTGAATATATTTCTTTTCAATGCTCCTGTGCTTCAGACTCTTTGCCCACCTGCAGCTTTAAAATCAAACCAGGATTTGCATTTTTGGTCTCTGCATGGCTGAGTATTTGTGGAGTCTATCACAGGAGCTGCAGCAGTGCCAGGCCTCGTCAGGAGTGGGCCGCTGTGACTGGACTCCAGTCAATTCAGTCTTACTCCAGTTCACATCATCAGGCTCCGTCCCAGGGGAGGAGTCACAAGTTTGACAGACAGGCGTGCTGCTGAAACACTTGAGAGGACAAGCTCAAGGTAAGTAGTGGAGGAGGAGAGGAGGCTTAGGCAGCAGGCACTTGCCCATAATCATGTTAGGCTCTTGCAGAGAGTGCACAAGGACGGGTTGCGAACATACACAGGCACACACACACACACACACACACATGCATTGCTGGAAACAATCGGCTCACGCTGCCACACAGCCAAAACCTATCAAAGCTCACATCCATGCATGAAGTGTACCAGGCAGGTGCACCATGGCATGCTGAGCTGCATAAAAAGTTGGACTCCATAACACAAATACGCGCTTATAAGCATGTGCCTGCATACGTAAACATGTGCTGTATGTACACGTATGCAAGAGGAGAGAGAGGGAGAGAGTAAAGATAGCATGAGCGAGAGAGAGAGAAGAGGCAGAGTGAGAGGACGAGTGCAGCAATTCTGAAAGCGTTTGGCTCTGTTCAAATAGTTGCCATGGTTTCGAGATGTTTCCATGGAAATGCTAGCTGCCAATAAAATGAATTCGAAGAGGATCTTTGCAGCAGGTTGGCAGGAAGGTGAGAGCGATGATGTGGGAGAAGGGGACGACAGGAGCAGCAGCAGCAGAGAGGGGGAGGGAGGGAGGAAGGGGGGAGGAAAGAGGTACAGAGAAGCCACTCCACCAGCTTACACCAGTAACTTACATGGTTGCACAATGATGGTACACGTGAAAAATTTAGGGTAAACAAGGTGAAGAAAACATGCCACGCAATGGAAAGCAAAAGGCACTGAGACTATTTCAGTCTGGATGGGTTGTCATAGTAGCCGTGGCCTCACAAAGCAGAGAGCAGGTAAATACATAGGAGCTGGACTGGCCACTGATTAACATGTGTGCGATGTCAATCACGTATACGTATGTGTGCATTGGAGAGAATAGGAAAGAAGAGAGCTTGTGCACCAAAAGTAAGTGTGTCTGTGTGTGTGTGTGTGTGTTTGCACTCACAAACGCTCTCTAAACACTTTCCACTAACTCTGTTTCATGGAACTGCAGCCAGCGAAGGGAGCTGAATGCTTTAGCAGGGCGCTGACTCACATTTGTTTGTGTGTGTACAGGAGTGTGTAAGATCACAATGTTTCATACTTTAGCTGCTCCTTCAAGGGCTAAACAAGGCTTTTAATGTGTGCTCAGCCACTGAGTGATGGCCGCCCCCCTTCCATCATTCTCCCCTGCATCTTCTGTCCCCCTCCTTCCTTCCGTCTTTTCTTCCTTCCTTCCTTGTGCCTTTTGTTTTGTTTCATCTCTTCCTTCTCTTTCTTTTACTCTCTCTTTTCCTCTCTCTGAAGGACAGAGGTATTCCCACATTTCTCCGTCGCCATGGCAACGCTGCAGCAAGAAAGAAAGAGAGGCCGCAAGAGGAAGGGGGTGGTTGGGTGGAGGGCTGGGGGCGAGGCTGGGGATGTGTGAACAATGCTAATGCTACTTCACTGATCATCGACCCCCCCCCCCTTCCAAAAAATGCAACCCAAACCTCTACCCCCCCCCCTCCCTCCTCCAACTTTTATTTCCCTCTTTATTTGTATCACTCTCTTTCCATCGTCATTACTCTCGCACTCAGGCCAGTGTCCTTCTCCCTGTGGTTTTAAAACTCAATCTTCACATAGTGTAGTCATTGTTATCATTATTATTATTGGGTCATTTAGCAGGCAATGCTGGTATCCACGGCAACCCGGAGAAGTGGCACTGGTTCCTTGGTGAATACCAATATAGACAAGCATCCATCAATATCCTAGTGACTCATTATCAGTCTAATGGCGAGGCCGCTGCTGTCACACCAGACTATAAATAATGTTGTCTCATTAGGACACCACTGCTGCAGCTACATATGCGTAAACAGGTCCAGTATGCGCAACGCAGGAGCAAAGGTGGCGTGCCCTTGCATACCCATGCACTTGGATAAGTTTGTGCATTTGATCTGCAGAGGAGGGTATAGGGATGCCGGTGACTTAGCATGCAGCAGTGACAGAGGCAGAGGGGGGCAGGCAGGCAGCTGCATCAGAGCCTGACTCAGGGGATTGACTCAATAAAGCAGGTAGTGGAGTAAATAAGGCTTGTGCACTCCTTCTCATAGGGGTGCATGACTGCAGGCTCTGCCCCCATGTCTGCTGTCTGTATCCTATCTGTTGTTCACACTTGTGGGCTGGCACACACACACACACAAACACACAGAGGCAATCCTGCAGGACCGCAGTGGCTGCTGTCTGTCAGTACTCCTCTGTGGCTAATCGATGGATTGAAGACGCTGATGAGACAGAGAGAGAAAGAAAGAGATTCACCTCAACTCTTGCCTCCTTGCCTCAAGTCATTACCGCAACTACTTGAATCGTTTAGCGCTGCAGCACAGGGATGGTGGGGAGTGGTGGCAGTAGTGACCATGCGCGGTTGTGAAGGTTGCATGCAGCGCAGAACACGCATTTTAAAATGTACAACAAGTGCACAATCACGTCTCTGTGCACGCCATGAAGCCAGTCAATTTCACCTTGGGGAAACAAACACAGCACCTTTATGTAACCATGAGACACAGAACGAAGAGTAAGAGCAAGCTGGGGGTGAGGTGGGTGGGTGGGTGAGTCTACTCATGCAAGAAGCTGCTGTTTGCATGTCAATCATCCTCAATGTGTAAGAAACCTGAGAGGACTCTTAATTCTGCAGGGTTGCGCGACAAGTCAGTGCGCGCTGATTGCCTGTCTGCTGGATGGTAATGCATTCATAATCGCATCATGTTTGTTTGTACAGATTGTCTCCTGGTTGTTCTGCTCCACTCTGGAATGCTGAATATCAGAGATAATTATCCAAGATAGCAGACTGCAATCCAGGCCAGCTGAAACACTCTCGCCTATTCTGTTACATTTCTGTTACATATCAAGATTTGACCAGCTCTGTGGAAACCGGTGCGTGGATGTAGGCCCAGACTGGAGTGTCAACATGCTGCAAACACCTTGCACCTCCAGCACCACCTTAACGAGCTGTTTTTAATGCACGCATACACTTTGGCTGGTGGACTGGTGTTACGTTGATGCTTCCACTGGTGTCTGATGCAACATATGCTCGCTCTGGTGGGAAAAAAAGACATTTCTTCATGGATAGCTGTGCATGAAATACAGTCCCTTGGCAAATTCTTGTTATAAATTACATCTTGTGTTTGCAGGATTTTTTTTTACCTTCTCCTGGGATGACATATTCTCTGCTCTGTCTAACTGCTATTGTCATACCTGTCTGCCACATGTGGCACAAAGTGTAGGTTTTCCATTATGTGGTGTTTAACAGTGCGTCAAAGATGCATCGCAGTCATGTGAAAATGGTATCCCCTGTGCGCTGCTGTTCGAGAATGGAGATAAATAGCCCTGTTTTCAGATTGACTTACATCCATAACCTTGTAAAGCCATAGGGAATCTTGATTTTAAAAGATTTTGTTGATGAGTAACACAGAAATTTTCAGTTGGATATGTTGCCCTGTTTTGGATCCATACAGAATGAAAAGGAAGCAGTATGGACTGTTTTCATGAAAAAAACAGCAAGTATTAAATGTGACTCAAAAAGAGCAACAAGGGATTAAAACATTCTGTTTACTGTCAAGTAAACAATTTAATGCTAAACTGACCCATTGCGAGGGGAGAATCATGTTTTTCAATTATTACAGGAAAGATGAAATTAGAATGATTTTTAACCATATATAGACTGGCACTGATGTATGGATGGCAACAAACAATCTGATTAGAACTTAATAGCTCTGTTGCCTAAACTTAACCCTAACCCTAAACTGACTACACAATGGTGTGGCACGTCCAGTTGCCTCGATTTAAACTCTTGGACAGAGCATGACCTGGCTGAATAAGAGCATCCACAGATGACATGAAGACAAGCCTCCTGGGGAGAACTCTGGAGGTGGGATTCCGCCACCCTCCATCCACCCCTTCATCCCCATTTGTGGACTGTTTGTCTCAGTACTCCCTCGCACAGTTGTCCTGTTGTGTGTCTGTGTAGATGTGTTGAATTTTAAAGATGCAGAGGAGCAAGTAAGTATGCCAATAATTTTGTTGATTTGTTGAATTTTGGTGTCCTCCCACTGTTGACAAGCAAAGAGAAGACAAGCTTGAGACTAATGGTAAACAGTCACTGTAAGTGACGTAAAGTGTGTATTTTAGGAGCCTCACAGGTTGCTGATTCCACCCACAGACAAGCTTTAATCTGATAAACATGGCTTTCTACACAACAATGACAGTTTGTGTCACTGTTAATCACGTATGCATGTAACAGCATGTATACACCACATTGCACATATGTTACACCGGTATGCGTGGGTATGCAAGATGTGTCATAGGTTGTACGTGTCATCCTGTCTTCAGTCTCTCTCTCTCTCTCTCTCTCTCTCTCTCTCTCTCTGTCGCATTACCTCTCCTCCCTGCAACCTGCTTTCTAATCAATAACTCATCTCTCGATGTCGATTCCCCTCTACCCCCACAGGAAAACAAACGTCCTTCCACAGGACAAACAAAGAGAGGGGAGGATGGCTGGGAGAAAAGGGATGGAGGGGGTGGCGGGTAATTGAGAAAATACTGTAAACCGAAAACTAAATCGCCTGTTGCAATGAGGGGGAGGGTGAAAAGGTGGACAGGATGTGGGAGGCGGAGGCGATGAGTCTAGTGAAGCGACAGCGAGGTGGAGGAAGAAGGATTAAAAGGGTAGCTATGGGATGGATGATTAGCCCCTGTCTCCAAGGTTACACTTTACAACTGTATCACTGCAGAGTGGGACGGTGGAGGAGGAGTGGGTGGGGGGCTGTGGAAGGGTGACACAGACTGTTCATCACACCAGACTGAATTAAAGAAGACAGAGGCACCTTTTTCTCCAAGTCTGACCTTCACATCCAGGACTAACGCCAGCCTTGACCTCTAGACGCAGCTCACCGCCATGAGTAACCATGACGCCGGCGCAGCATGAGCGCCAGTGCAGAAAATCAGAGACAAATGGCAGCGAGGAGAGGAGAGTGACATGCGACAGGGCCCAGAAGGGAAGAAGCAGGGGGAAAAATCACTTAGATTCTAGCCAACTGCAAGAACTTTTTTTATAAGAAGGGGAGGCAGGAAAGGGAAACTTGTTGATGTTCATCATTTCCAATTCCCCTCCCTCGATTTTCTCCTCCCTCACAAAACCACCGTCCCTGTACTCCTGTTAGTTTTTACAACCTATTTGAACCTAACTAAAGCTGAGAGAGAAATAGAGCCCTGTGATTGAGTTGCATGCTTTAGCTCACTGTTTTGTCACATATAAATTGCCTTGGAGTTCATGCAGTCTGTTCTAATCTTATACGTACTTACTGCACTACCCTTGAGTCATGTAGATGCTCGTGTTGGTGAGGTGAAAATGAGAATTGTTAGGTGGTTTTGCATAATCTATTCAGCGCGACCGTGGACTGCACCCTTACTAGCACATATGAGAACACAGGTAGTGTTGCATCAGCATTTTGAAGTTCCAACACACGAGTTCTGTAGAAAGAGCACTTCCTTACTAATAGCCTTCTAGCATGCACCGAAGCTCAGAACCTTTTTTTTGTATTAACATACAATTTACATAAAGTTTATGGAGCTCAAACGTGTATGCTTTGACACAAATTGTGCTCAGACATCATGCGAAAGAGGACAGCGCTTGTTTGCATGTTGTTTTTAAGCTGCTGCTTCTCATGCACACACCCACACAAAGGCTGGAGGAGTAATACATAATGTGTAACTGGATTACAATAATCTGATTACAGAATTTACTGAATTTTTGGTGGAAAAAAAGGAAACGCTAAGTTGCTAGATTACCAGCTCCCAGTGTACATGTAGAAGGTATTTGAAGGGAACAGCCCAATATACTGTATAATAAATGAGGCTGTAAAATTGGGATAGCTTGTGTTTTGTATAAATTTAAAGAAAAAAAGTGAGGATGAAGCATCATCCCATAACACTACAGCTCTCATATAGAAAGTCATTGTGGAATCTTAGTATAGGGTAACAGAAAACAGACAGTCTGAGAACGGTGAGCCTTTGTGCAGTCATCGCTGCCTCCGTCCTAAGGTTTTATCATTCAAGGTCTACACTAGGAGAAGGTGCTCCTAGGGTAGGAGATTTTGAAAACTCAGTGAGAGTCAGCCAGATTTTGAAAGTAAACACACGCCCCGTTCTCTCGGAGCTCTTCCCAAAGCCACGCCTCCCAACCAGTCTCTGACTTCGGCCATCATGCACGTACCTCTCTGATGCGTGCAGAGCAGGAAGAGAGAGTGACAACCAGCCAACTATATGCGCAGGGGCACCTCGTCGGATTGGCTGATGTTTTTAGCGTTTTATAGCTTCCACAGATGATTAATATTCTTTGTTTTAATGTGAAACTGCCAAACTAATCGGTTGCTATCGGATTGTAAAGAGAAGTTACACTAATTTAACAAAAAGTGCATCAGAATGAAATTTCCTACCCTACCTTTAAAAGCATAGTAAAGAAGTGGGCTGCTGGATTCAATTGAGAGCTTAGAAGATAAAAAATGTCCTGGAAGACACCCTGAGTCACCACACAGGAGACAATTACCAAAAGAACCACAACTCGTGAGTTGGTTCTGAGATCCCAGTAGGACGACAGAAAGTTAGAAGAAGTTTACTGAACTCATCCTCTATTGACAAAGCCTTGAAGCAAGTGTTTCAAACTGTAAATGGATTAGGAGCAAGTTAGTCTAACTGTGTAACCAGAGGAGTCGCCCTCTGCTGGTCATTAGAATGAAAACAGGTTTAGTGCACTTTGCTTTGGCTTCTTCTATTTTACAGCATCCACACACAGAAGTCTCACAACATTCAAAGCCAATCAAGACTTAGATCTATCCAGCAGAGAGTCATTGATTATGTTTCATTTTAGATTACATTATTGAAAACAGTTTAAACCTGGAGATTTATGATGTACATGACCCCAGTAAGGATGCTGCTGAGCTCAAGTGTTTTCTATCATTAGATGCACTTGGCTGTCAGAAGGTTTGAAGCAAAGTTTAGTGATAAGTTCAGAAAGACTCTTCACTGAAATAACATCTGTCAGAACTTGGAGTCTTTGTTGTTGATGGGCAGTAACTGCCAGAGCTATGATATTAAAATGGAGAATATAACAGGAGACATTTGTCTCCTCGGCGTGAGGGGATCGACGCTGACGCACAACTACAACCTTGTCCCACACCACAATTGCTGTTCCCATTGCTGAACACACATGCAGGAAGCCAATATCTGTAACCCTGAGTCATAAATTCAGAAGCTGACCTCTTGGCAATCCCCCAGCCTGCACGAGCTAAGTGTTCACCGCAGGCTAAACAACATCCCACGAATAACATACGCAGACACGCACCCACATGAACACAAAGAGACACACACGCATACACTCAGACGTTGGGCGCAGGCGTAGGTCACCATCTTGGGTCACAATACACTCCCTGCAGCCAGCTGGTCCACAGCCTCAGTGTCAAATCAGCTTTAGCACACTGACACAATGCCTAAGAAACACTCACTCACACACACACAGCAACATTGTACTCTGAGAGAAAAAAAAGATACTGACTAAAGGAGGAGATTCTCTGGAAAAATAAGAGCAATGTATAGCAACACACACACATTAAGAATTCACAGAGATTCATTCACACGTGGCAGGAAAAATAACCTGCAGAGACAAGGTTTGCTGCTGTTGTGCTCTTGTGGCGTGGCGCACACACGATCCTCGACTTGTTTACTGTCTCAGTGACTGCAGTTTAGACTTCCAGTGAAAAATAAGCAACACAATCTCACTTTGAAATTTGTGAAAAACGTTATTTTTATTTCATAAATTTCTCAGTATGGCACATGAACAGAGATTGAATGTTCTGAAAAAGATTTGGCACAGAACCTTGAAGCAGAACAAATCCATCCTCCTCCACACAAACACTCTCAAACACACACTCTCGCACACACACACACACCCCTATGACATGTTCCTCCAGTGTTAATACGCACATCTGTGGTTATAACAGGTTAAAACACAGTCTTAAAAAACAATCACAAGAACAACCATAGTCAATATTGCAGAAGAAAAGCCCAAGCGAAACAAAAGGAGCAGATGGAGGCCATGTTTAATTGAACAGAGGGAAGGAAATATCAGAAGCCTTGGTTCATTGTGTTTTTGTTTTTTTTGTTTTCCATTTTCCTGAGAGAGGATCGAAGTGGTGCAGGGGGCTAACGGGTGCATGAGAAAGTGTGTGTGTGTTTGTTTGTGTGGATTAAGGGGTTAATATAGTATCACAACTTGACATCTAGCTGTAGGGGGGGGCTGAAAAATGGCAGATGGAGAAGGTGGGAAGGGTGAAACGGGAAGCATGAGGTAGATAGAGAAGAGCGGAGGAGAAGAACAGAAGGGTTACAGGGATGAGAAACACGAGAGGAAGGGAAGAGGGGGATAATGCAAGACGTACTCTTGTGAGCAAGCGAGCATACAAGTATGTGTGACTCAGAGAGAGGGAGAGAGGCTGTGACTGAGGCTTTAGCTACATTTCTGAAGGAGAGGGCGAGAAAAAGGCAGAGAATCAGGAGAAGTCAGCCACACTCCTCCCCTGCCTCCCCTGGGTCGGGGACAGAGAGGAGTCATTTCCCCTCTGGCATTGGATGACATATAAGCACCACGGCGGCCCTTCCTCCTTCATGTCTTTATCTCTGCCGCACACAGATACACACATACAGACACCGTACGCACTCAAGTGCACAGTACACACGCAACTCACCCCGACGTATGCATAAATATACATACTTATGCCACTCATGCAGATATTACACAAGCATGCATAGTGCGCGCAGAGCTGCAGCCTCTCTGTGTGTATGATGACATACATTCTTGCACACACATGCAAATACACTCTCACATGTGAACCCAGCCCAGATATGGAGTGACAGGATGTCTCTGAGTGTCATCTTTCATTCCTCCTGTCACCCTTGTCTCTTTTCAGTCTCCTTTCTCTTTCTCTATTCCTGTCTGCCCTGTCCTCCCTTGTCACTCGATTTCCTTTGGGCTCAGAGGGTGGGGAAGCCCGAGGCGACAGAAGCTGTTGCTCGGTAAGCAGGCTTCAGTGCCTGGTAAACGCAGCACAGCCATGACAGGGCAGCGCAGAAACACTGCCGCTCCAGCACAGTGAGGGCCGCAGTTGTGCCCGAAGAACGCCGCTCGTAGCCGTTTATGAGCATCGGTGGTAAAAAATATAACTTGTGAGGGTTGGTGTCACATAGACTGTGAGCAGAAATGAGAGCTGACATGAAATGAGGGTACTAAGGGCCAGAACAGATAAATAAATCAGCACCAATGAGAAAAGCAGCATGCCTCACTGGCTGACATGTGGGGGTGGAGACAAAAAGGGTAAAGAAAAATCAATATCTCCAGTAAAAGTTTATTTCATATTGATGACTGTTTACAACTGGCTCCTTTTTTAAAACTTCTTTTACAAGATGTTGCAGGTCTGATTCAAAGCTCAGCCGGGGAGGCTTATCTGGGTCAGAGCTGATTTCTGCTCTACTTTCACCTTGTCGAGACCAGACGACTTCTGAGTTCACTGAAGGTTTGACCTTGGGTCCTCTGGGGCTACCTTAGCATATGGATGAAAGTTAAACAGTTCCAGTATCAAACCAGCAGCTTATATACATATGGCTATGTTGTAAGGTGCTCCGACCGGACCTGACTTTACACTTCAAAGTGTGGAATAGTACTCTGCGGCCCCTGCTCAGCTTCAAACAACATCAGACACAGCACAGTGTGATTATGATGGCCCAGTACCCATAAACAGTAAATCTGGAGGCCAGACTGCTGTGGAGAGCGGGGAAAGTGCGTTAACTGTGAGCCCGTCCGCTGAGAGTAACACAGCTGCTGGGTCAGCACATCCTTTAATAGTTACAGTAGGGCTAGTTCAGGACATTCCTATGCACAGTCCCCGAGTCCACACACACATCACAGAACTGGAGGGGAGATTTCCACAGCGCTCCAGGGCATGAAAGTATGTTTCCAAATCCCAACACGAGCTGCAACATCCCAGATTGTTCTCAGAACACAAATCTGTGCTTGAAACCGCAATATGGTCGATGTTGAGTCAAAAAAAAAACTTGCACAGCCCCAAATGTCAGCTCTTCAGGATCTAAGAAAAAACGGCTTCTTTGAACTTGTCATGCCTGCTTTTTTTTTTTTAGTTTACCCCATGGAGTTCCGAAAGGTTTTCACCAGCACAAAGGGCTGCAGAGTGTCAGAGCAAATACAAAAATGTTACCACTCCACTGTGGTTCAAAATTGGAAGTTGAAGATTTTCACATGACAGCGCTGATATTCTTCTCTATAAAGCATTCATGAGGAGCTCTGTGTTAACCCAGCTTTTCTATTCCCATTAATCGGTACTTTACAATTACATGGGCTGTGACTGTGTCCCATTTTTCTCCGTTTTCTTCTGAGCTGCGGCTCGGAGGGCCTCTGACCTACAGCTGAGTGACACAGAGGAGATAGTCATCTGGGATGAAACACCGCTCATCACTCTCACGTCACAGCCCACACACACGCTGACAGCCTTCTCTGGTTCCTCATAGCTCAAAGCTCGACCAAAATGGACATCTTGTGACCAGCGACACGGTTGCCAAGGCAACAAGGAAATAAGCCATGTGCTAATGTCTCAGCCATTCTCAAATTAAGGACACCTTCACAGGATACAAAGCACACACGAGTGAACTGCAGCTCAGCAATGGCGGCAGTTGAGAGGTTTGCATTAACCTCTGCTGCACTCAGCTGCAAATTGTTTAAGAAAGCTCCACCTCAATCAATAAATCACTCAGTCAGTCAGTGTCAGTATGTGCGTGCGGTTGTTACATGTGCTTGCGTGTGGTCAGGTTTGATAAGTGGCTGCAGGGCAGGGTTTTCACAGTGATGACACAGAAAAATGTCGGTGCACATCTCATCTCAAGCTCCACGCAGTGACCAAAAAGTCCTTCATTTTCACATAATGTGAGTGAACAGAGTGACCCGGACATTTAAAAACTAGTGCCATCAAATCGGGCTCAGACCAGTGTGATGGTGATGAAACCAGCCTCTGACTGCCAAGGCATAACAAAGCATGGTGAGACAGGCGCTGCTACTGCTGGGCGGGTGGGATGGGAAGCATCGGTGACACAGTGGCACACAAAACACTGCTGCACTTATCAGATTCACAGCAGCCACCATGTGAGGAGACAAGCTGCAATGTTCTTCTCTTCATGGCCATGTGAAAATAACAGCAATAACCATGCATATAAATTACAACCACTTTGATGCTTTTGGCCTCTGCAATGTAGAGCAAATTAGCACTGGTGCCTAAGCACATGCATCACTGACACCATGTGTATCAATAATGCATTGAGCTCTGCTGTCACTTCACTGCTATTTTTAAAGGGGGGGGGGGCAGAAAAGAAATTAAGCAGTGTGGAGCTCACACAGAGCTTGTAGTGCTGAGGTTAACATGTGCGCCATGCTGCCCTCAGGGACCTCTGAAAATGTGGCCAGGCTTTCTAATGCTGCTGGCCACAGCATGCGGCAAACTGAACCTGGAATGCCCTCATATCTGCGATTACACAAACCTCACCCGCCACAAGAGAGCAGCCCCAAATCATTTCATGTGCATCATTACGATTATGACTAAAAGTCACATCACCGTCAAGGCGATTAACCACAAATACAGCCACTGAAAATGCACATTAAAAATCACTTAAGCCTCACCAACAGGTGTTACTCTCACATGTAGCTGAGCCAGGGCAAAACAATAAAAATAAGTGGCACAATCCAAAATGCTAACCTTGATTAGCTGGCTAAAGATGTGAGGTAAACAAACACTGCCTGCAGCCTTGACCATTGACACTCAAATTGTGACAAAATGCTAAAATTGGTTAGGGATGTTTTTTGTTCAGTTCAGGATAGCCTGACTGAACAGACATTTCATCAGTTGCGTTTGGCCCAATATACAGAGAGAGAGAGAGTGAAGGAGGGAGAGGGAGAGAGAGAGAGAGAGAGGAAGGGGGGCTGCTTAAGCTGAAAAAAATCCTGTTTTTACTTTAAGTGTCAGTGAGAGGATCATAAAAGTAGCCTGAAGCAGAAGAAGACAGACAGAGCTGGTTTAAACTGGGGATTTAAAATGGAGGTCTGACCGCCCCTCCTCCCTCTTCCCCTCCTTATACAACTAAGCTAGCGTAAACCCACCTGAACACGCACGTACATGTGCACAGACATGCACACGCATACACACACCGAGCAGTACTGCATCAACAATGGTGTAACATCTTTTGCCACGAACAGCTTCAGATGTCCTGATTTCTTTGCCTTATACAACAGTACAACAGGCACTTTATAATCCAGAGCTGCACATGCATTAAAACACGCACGCACACACACAAATTCTGGTGTTTTTCACCTATTCCCTGAATGGGTGAATGAGTGGGTTCCTTCCTGCACAGTAAACACAGCATTTCCATTAGGTTGTTGGGAGTGTGTTCAGTGCTCTGTGACTCAGACACTGCAGCACTGTGACTGTGTATCTCCAGCTCAACCGCTGCTCTCTCTAACACCAAGCCCCAATAACATGGCCTCTGGTTTGTGCCACTTCACAGGAGCTATAGGGGCTACACAATGCTTTTTAAAGTGATGAGCTACTACAGGTGATAGGCAGGGTATGCAGTATCTGAGGAATTAGGGGTAAATAGGTTCTGTAACAGTCCTTGCTTTCAGCCAATGGTGTACACAAAAATGACGCACACACACACACAAATTGCACTCTTACCCACGAGCATGCCCACATGATAATTTCTCTATTTGCACATACAGAGGCAGATGAATATGTAAATAACTTGTGAAGGGGAATATGGATCCCTTGTGCTGGGAAAGGAATATGTTAATGACTGATGCAGGGTGTGAGTGTTAATCACAAGTGTAGGGTGCATAAATGTGTTTAGCAATGGTGTGGGGCATATGCAAATTAAATACATAGGGGAAAGTGACATGTAAATTGCATGATTCACTGACAGAAATTCAGTGTATAAGAAATATATATTTGGTCTAAACAAACACTTTACCAGAGAAACACTGGGGGGTAAATTACCTGGCAACAAAGGGGGTAAAAATCTTTGTTCACACATGGATGAAATTCTATACTGTCCTCTCTGTTGTCTGTTTAGCATTCGAAATCAAGACGCTGTGATAAGGGCTGTCGCAGCGGCAACAGTTGCCAGGGTAACCTGATGGCAGGATGCTGAGGGATGGAGGAAGAGAAGGAGGGGAGCGAGGTTTTATGTGAGGACACAGGTACAAAGCTCAGGTTTATTTGCTACCACCGAAAGGAACACTGGCCGGTTCGTCGAGATATGTCACCTCAGAGGAACGTGACCAGGAAAGGGGCAATGGGGTTCCGTATGAGGCGCCAAAGGTGACACTGATTGGCGCATTAAGCAGAGTGTGTAGTCATGACAACGAGGTGTTGACATAGTGCAATCCAAGCACTGTGATGGTGATGACATTCAGGAAAAAAAAAAAGTACAGAGCCAGTGTGAGTGAGCTTGTAAACCAGAGCAGGGCCTTTCCTGTCCCCCTGTGCAGAAAAAAAAGGACCCAGTGCTGACCATTTCACATTCGCTACGTCTCATCTTAAGAAGAGCCAAAAAGGGATACAAACAGTGATACCACAATTAAATTTGATTCAAACAGAAATGAAAGAAAAAATAGCCACCAAATTTCACAGACTTCAACTGCCATTTTATGTGCCAGGTTTTTTTTTTAATTTTCAAAGTGACCTCTGCTAACAGAACATCTCTCATAATTATAACCAGTGTAATTAGCTAATTATAATAACAATAACAATATTACAATAAAGATAACACGTGATTTAAAAAAACAAAAAGAATAATCAAACTAGATAAAAACGCAAAATGAAAAACACTTATCATAATAGTTTTGTTGTTTTTTTTTTAAAAGAGATCTATAAGTTTCTATATTTTTTCATTTAATTGTCCTTTTTCCTTATAGAAAAAAATCACACTGAGAACTGTACTGTAAGCCACCTTCTTCCCCAAACGAGCATTGCTTACCTTTAAAAATGCTTGGGCAATGCCTGTCGTCCGTTTAGCTCCCTGCTGCCATGAAATCCTTCTCACACACGTTAACACTGAGATACAGTTGTGAAATAATCCTCTGCAAAGGTGCAGTCTTCGTCAAAGGTTCATGTCCTGTCTTTAATGGGTGAAAACATGATGCTTCCTGACTGCTTGAGACATCGGAGCAGAGGAGTCAGTGAGGGCTGGACTGAGGAAGCCATTTTGAGGGCCTGGTTATTTCCTGCTGATGCATGTGTGGAGTTCACTTTAGCAGCACGACGAGTCCGCCCCACTGCCGTTCATAAACAACTTCAGCTTCATATATAAATGAAAAAAGTCTCAGTTATTTGTAGGCACAAGTAGTAATAATAATTGCGAATGATAATAATGATAACACAATAACAATAATATGCCATCACATCATTAAGATACTAAATTATGTCGTAACCAATTGTTTTTTAGCAATCATGCTCAACCAGCATGTGCAACATTTTTACTAATATGTACAGCAAAATATTGTAACATATTGTTGCTAATCATTAAATGGCCATCATGACAAATAAAGCTAAAGCTTGTTATCATTATCACCATTGTGATTATTATTATTAATACTATACCAACTGATGAACAGCTGCAGTCGCAGTAGACCTCTCTCCTCCAATGACCCTGTTTATGTGAATGCGACAGCAGAGGGGAAAACACTTTTTGTGGCTACAAAAAAGTCGAGACCAAAATAAATCCACTCAAACATTTTGCTGTTTTTTTTTTGAGTGTTTTAGCTCCTTCTCAATGGATGCCGCTCTCCCACTTGTCCTTATGCAGGAGTGGCCATTTTGTTCCAAAAGTTGTAAGGGAGGGCCACTAAAACGGCTTTTAATATATTCTTCTCAGACATTGTAGATTTCAGTCAGAAGCTTGATAAAGATTCTTTATAATTTATTTCTTTGAATGAAAATATATTTACGGTATATATAATATGTACTTTTAGTCCTTCTCTTTTTATATCTCTCTTTGTCCTTTATGCCACAGGATGTTTCTTTTCCTATGATAACCCGCTCCGTTGTTTTCCTCCGTCTAAGACGACGTGAGCCAGTAAGGTGTGAAAGTGAAAAAAGTGAGAGTGGATCCAGTTGTAAAATAAAGCAGTTGCTGCTGTTGTGTCTCCCTGCGAAAAGGACTGATCTGATACTTGTGTTCTGGACAGTATCGCTACACTGCTCTGTGTTTTAGTGCTTCCTGTGAAACCTGGGACTGTGCTGCTCACCCAGTTCATTGTTTGTTATTCAGTGTCTCTGCCAAACACTAATCTGACAACATGTTCAATGGCCAACATTGTCTCCTTCCAAATATATACACTGAATGTGCCTGGAAATATACTAAGCCATATCTAGAAAACCTAGAGAGCCTCACTGCACATGTGTATTGTCCATAACGGTCCGCTGTGTTGTTTGTGAGTTTGGACTTTGGCAAAGTCATAATGAATGACTTGATGTTTGTGGTTAACATCAGATGTGTTTGATTTAGTTTGTGCAGATGTGATTGGTGGGACAAGTGCTGATCAGATACTGTCTGCTTCTGTCTTCCTATCTGCTTCTCCCTGTCAACAGACTGACCACACAAAGAAGTGTGAAATATAGTCTTTTCTGAAATCTGTCCATCAGGACAGTGGGCTACAATCAGTCTCATATACTTGGCTTCACAGGTGCGTTCTGTATTACTGTCTCTATCCAACATCCCTTTTCCTCTTACCTCACTTCGACCCTCACTTTAACTCAGATTTGTGTCTCTTGCACATTTTCCTTTGAGCCGCTCTTAAAGAGTAGAGGCTCATTCTGGCCCTTCCCCATTAGGCCTTTCAGAGAACTGTGGAGACCCAGCTGGGGCAGGGTGCCACCTGTGGTTGTTCCCCCACTGGTGGAGGTTGGAACCTGGGAACAGGACATGTTCTGTGACTGAGAGCACGGCGATGGGTTGTTGTTGTTGTTGAGGCCCACACCGGTGCCCGTGCCCAGTCCCAGGCCCATCATGTTGTTGTTGAAATGATGGGTTTTGTAGTAGTGGTTGAGATGCTCCGATCGGGCCAGGTTAGGCAAGTTAACTATCTCTGGGTGGTGCAGCCTGAGGCTCTGGCCCCCTCCTATTCCACTACTTCCACTCTGTGTCACGGTGGAGCCTCCTGAGATGCCGCTGCCCCGGCCACTGGCCCCGGCGCCCAGCTCGTCCTCCACATTGATGATCTCGATGGCACGAGCAGGACCGTGGTGCTTGTGCAGCTGGTGCTGCTTCCTCAGCTTGTAAAACACCACCAGCATCACAGCTGCCATGAAGGTAATGGCTACGAAGCAGCCAATGATGATCTTGGTGGTCTTCATCACATCATCCAGGCCTGAGAAGCCCGGCTCAGTAATGGGCACAGTGAAGGTGGGTCGGGTGGCCCTAGGAGAGGAGGAGGACCAGCCGGCAGACAGAGAGGAGTCCGTGGTGGGAACACTGTCTGGCCACAAGTCAGAAGGCGTGGGACCAGGGTGAACACGAATGAAGGTCTCATTAATGGCAACCAATGCATAATCATTTCCACCGGTCTCCACGGTTTCCACAGTAACTGTTGTAAAGTAGGTGTAATTGACACTGGCATCAGCAGCAGTAACATTGAGGACGGCGGTTGCCGTGGTATTTCCAGCAGCGTTGGTGACCATGCAGGTGTACTGGCCTGTGTCTCGCAGGGTGACATTGGTGAAGTTGAGCGTGCCATCATGCAGGACGGATATCCGTACTCGGTAAGAGCCGTGGGTCATGAGAGTGCCGTTAGGGGTGATCCAGTTGACAGAGGTTGTGGACGTGCTTGTGCGACACTTTAGCTCTGCAGCCATGCCCTCTGTGACATTGAGGTCTGTGGGAGGTTCCACAATGACTGGCGCGTAGCAGGTAAAGTGGCTTTGGTCAAGCTCTCCAATGTACTTGCCCTTTAAAAATGGAGGAGCATGGCAGCGGGCACAGCAGGTGGTGTTGCTGGGCACCGTTTCTTTCAACCACCAACTGAGCCAAAGTACATCACAGTTGCAGACCCAGGGGTTGTGGTTAAGGTGTACTCTCTCGAGCTGATGAAGGGGTGTGAAGAGGTCATGGGGCAAGGAATGCAGGGAATTGTGGGACAAGTTGAGCTCTTCCAGATTTTTCAGGTCATCAAAGGCATTGCGCTCAATGACGGACACCTGTGAGTGCATTAGCCACAACTTTCGAAGAGACACCAGGCCCTGGAAGGAGCCAGGACGTATGATCTCTAGCCGGTTTCCTGATAGCTCCAGTTCCTCCAAACGCACAAGAGCCGTTAATTTGGGAATGTCTTTCAAGCCACACATGCCTAGGTTCAGGTACCGCAGATTGATGAGGCCCACGAAGGCTGCATCAGAGATGAAATCCAACTTCTTGAGCTCACCCAGGTCCAGACGGCGTAGCGATGGCACTCGGTGGAAGGCATAGCCCGGCAGAGTCTCAATGGGGTTGTTGCGCAACCACAGCTCCCGCAGCTTGCTGAGGTACTCGAAGGCATGTGATGGCACCAGTGTGAGGCGGTTGTCGAAGAGCTCCAGTGTGTTAAGGTTAGGGAGGCCATTGAATGCTCCAACTTCAATCTGACGGATCTGATTCTTGGAGAGCTGGAGGATTTCTAGGTGCCGCAAGTGCTTGAAAGTGTCTGACTTGATAACCTGGAAGAACAAAGAACACAGGTGTTATTATAACAATTAGAATTTGTTTCTAGATTGAAAATCAGCTGTATTCTAAAAAGACTCTTGTTTCAGTTAAAAAAACAAGTTCTAGTATTAGATAATACTACTAGTCCATAACCTTTAACAACACCTCTAATATGAACATGAAATTTTTGATGTCATAACAGTACTGGTACAGTAAAGCCCAAATCAATACCCCTAACCTGCTAAGGTGCACAGTTATCTTGTTGAAGACTGCACTCAGATTTAATAACACTGCTAAAATAAAAGCCCCAATAAAACCTGAGAGCTAGATTCACAGAGTACAAGTGGTCACTATTTAACATTACGTATATACAACAACGTACGGCATGACAAAAAGCAGGTGTTAAGCACTGTGGTAGACCTAACCCTGACCTTATCACATGCTTTTCTCCATAATCTGAAGTGCTTTTCACACCGCTGTGTCCATGATACTTGGGGGGGATTCCTGACACATTATAATCCCCTGCTAATAAGCTGTTTATCAGTGTTAGATGGTTCACGTGAAGTGTCACCACAAATCACCATAGAATATAAAACTATGACACTAAATGAAGCTGTGTGAACATGCATGATTAATGTAGTTACAGTTTTTTTTCACAGGAGAATGTGATTCTGAAATACATGGGTGCCACGGGTGCTGGGCAGCACACACAAACTTTGGTGTGGTCCAACTGGAGCTTACTTGGCAAGAAGTCAAAGACACACAGCTAGTGAGCGCGACTAAAAGCCCCTTAAATCTCTGACTGTTTGAGATATGTGTGGCCAAAGCCCTCTGTGAGACACACAAGAGACTCCTGGAGTCAGGCCATTGCCTCTTCTGTATGTAGAGCAGGAGTGGGGGGAGGGGGGGTGATAGGCAAAGAAGGGGGGGGGGGGCAAAAAGAGGGAGGGGTGAGGATGTTAAGAGGGGGTGGGAGCTGTCAAGGCTTTACTCTCAGGGTACTCAGTGGAGGAAAAAATAAGCCAGAGAATCTAGGATGCCTTCAGGTGTTAAAACATTTTTAGATTTTTAATCATTTCAAGTGGGGCTGCAGGATACAACAAACCGAAACGGAATTTGTAGGCTCAAAACGCAACAAATACTGTTATTATTTCATTTCTTTTCCCCTTCCATGTTAACAGCGTCTCTTAAAATCTCACAAATCAAATGGCGTGATGTCCCATTTATGCCCTGTTAACATCACATAATATTTAATAAGATGTTTTCTCCAAGGAACGGAAGATATCAGAGCGCTCTGTCCGGTGCACAGAGCAGTTTGACATTATGAGAGATGCGCTGGATAATTTTAACAATGTTTAGGATACTCGTCACTTCTCATTAGAGGAGATAAAGGGTAGTGGAAATGAATTTAAAACCCACAAAAGAACACAGCACCATCAGCAACAAGAGGATGGATCCAATTACATCAAATGCTGCTGCAGAGAGTAAAATCAACCGTTTATAAATTTCGAGTTTCTCATGCTTTGTATCGATGGTCTGTGGTTAAATGATCTTCCCTTGCAGCTGTAAAGCCACAAACGCTGTCTAGAGACTCGAAATAAATTGGTAATGCATACAAAAGGCAGCCCAGTGTCATGGAAATATGCCTTGCTATCAATTCATAAAATATTCCCTCAGTTCAGCAGAGGCTTAAGTGCTGTTTTCTGCCATTATAACCACTTACTTCCTTGTCTTTTCTTAGAAATAAATAAAACTGTATCAACAAAATACTTCTAAAATCCACAGCTGTCTGCAACACTACACGATCCCCCTGATAATTCCTTTAAAGACATCTGTGTGAGAAAATCCTCAATCTGCTGTAACACTGTGTGTCTCTTCTATCAATAATACTGTATAAATAGCTACAATTATAATCGATAACTTTATTAAGATGTGTCGATGGGTGCTGTGCTGAAAATAAACAGTGAAAGCTATAGAGATAGTGACATGTTTGAAATGATAAAGTGTGTTTTCTTTCTGTGATTTATGCCGTGCTGGGATTGTAAATAAAAACCAGAGTGAACCATGACCTCCAGTCGATCATTGTTATATGAAAAACAACCAGCAGTCTGAAGAAATCAATAATGTTTCCAGACAACCGTTAAATTACATAATGCATCATGGTGCACCTTGCAGAAATAAATAGTAGATGTAGATGTTAATGTCATGTGTGTTATGCACGACATTCACACCAGCCATGACTTGACCCGAGGAGCCGATATTTGTACCTGTATCGAGTTCTCCTGCAGGTTGAGGTATCGCGTGTTGACTGATATGCTTTCAGGCACCTCCTCCAGGTTTTGCCTGGTGCAGATGACTCGGCTGGCCTGGTTGGAACAGGTGCAGAGGGAGGGGCAGGAGGAGGCAGCTCCCACTAGCTCCGGCCCAGGGAGGAGGAGCCACAGCAGCAGCTGGGCCAATAGAAAGAGGAAGGGGGAAGGGCCGGGAAGGCAGGTCAGCGTGGCGATGCGCATGGCAACTGGGACATGACCCTGCTCTTTAATCCGAAGGTACAGGTGAGGTGACTCCACACTGTGGATTTGTAAAGGGCTCCCTGTGGTCCTCCAGTGGCAATTTGTTCTTTCTAATTCCGCATCCTCTGAGATGGTTTCTGTCCTCTGTCGATCTCTGTGTTTTTTGCTCTTGTTTTTTGAACATAGAAATATGCAGATAAACAGATGTTATTCCCTTATTCTTCTTGTGTTGTCTGGGGATTCGAGTGAGGCTTTTTGTGAAGTGTGAAGAACCCAGGAGTTACTGTGAAGAACAAAAGAGAGAGAGACAAAGAGAGGGAGAGAGAGAGAGAGAGCAGATATTAGAGACACACTGCACATCTTGTTTTCACCAACAGACAATGAATTGAACAAATAAAAGTTAGACATCTACAGTATGGCTTATCATGGGAGGGATTGTCAAAAAATCTTTCAGAAGCATTAGAACTTCTGTGTCAGTGCTCATATCAAATCCCACATAATCCCCGAGCAGACATGTTGGCAGATATCAAATCCTAACACACAGGGCAGGTGGAAGCCGATTTCTGTAATTAAACGTTCAATGTGGAGGTGTGTAAACACAAAAACATGCTATCAAAAGATGGACAATTACATAGCATGGTCTTTGTATTACATTATTATTATTGTAGTGGCTGGGATTGCTATGGTCAGATTATTTTTATAAGAAATGTTATTTTTAGTAAATTCCAAAACATCGACCAAGTCCACAGGAGAGACAAGTGTTGGATGGAGGTGTTAACAATGTCTGAGTCCGGGGTTTGTGTCCTGTCAAATGCCCATGTCCTCTCACTCTGCTTCTAAACTGACAAGAAACACATGTGCAAAAAGCTTCTGAAACTGTTCATGGCTGGAAGGTACTGCACATACCACCATAGTAGGGAGGGTAGCTAAACACTGAAAGTGTCTGTTTCACTGTCTCAATCATCCTAAAAATCCAACCATTGTCGTTGTTTTCCTAATATGACTAAACCAGTAAAAATGCTGCAAAGACACACACACGAAAATGCACTATAAAGTAATACCATTGCAGTTTTATACTAGGACTAAATTGTGGAGCAAATATGATGCGCAGGCCATATGTTCTCCAAAGAGTGATGATCACTTCAGTTACAAAATCCAGATGTACTCCTGCGACAGGGAGCAACAGGGCTTGTGGGACATTTGGTCTTAATTCTGAAAACCATTAATAACACCACTGGTGTGCTCCCAGTCATCTCCAGCATGGTCTCATTTGTTAACACTAATTATACAGAGGTATAACAATTAATACGACAATGATATATTGATGTTTGAACATGCTACACCTACCACTTTTAATTAAACTCACACTTATCAAAGCAGGTCCGAACCTTGAAAACAATAAGCAACGGAATGACACTTTTTTGCAGCAGCAGCGGTAGCATCAGCAGCAGCAGCACAGACAGAGGAGAGACTAAAATGCTAATTCCACTCCTGTACGAGCCTTGTATGCTCTAGGGGCTGGAGAATGGTGCAGTCTACATTAACACTAATAGATAGCCGGTCAAGTCAGACTCCACCAGCCACTGTTCCCATCTGCATGTTATTTAGACCTGAATAACCTTAAATAAGGACATCCAGCAATCTAGATACGGTTAATAATGATGATGGTTGTAATGATGGGACTTTGACACGCAAACTCATTTGACACGCTGAGCATCCTCACTTGGCACCGTAAGAAAGGATATGGGTGGGGTGGGGTGAGGGTGTGTGTGTGTGTGGGGCAGACAGAGAATGAGAAGGAGAGGATTATTAATCTGATAGATGACTGTATGGCTGCAGGCAGAGAAGGGAATTATCAACACTACAGTAATAGATGAATACTGAACAGCTGCAGAGAGAGGGCCGGAGAAAGAGAGAGAGAGGGAGAGAGAGAGGGAGACGGAGACAGATGGAGGGAAGGTTGAATGAAAGGGATGAGGGATAAAGACTTGGAGAGAGGTATAAATAGTGGAAAGAACAGAAAAGAGATCAGTTGTAAAAAAAAAGAGATATAAAAGTGGAAGAAGGGAAAATGGGGAGAGAGAAGAAGAGACATTAATATTAATAGTCTCTCACTAAGAGAGAGAGAAAGAAAGAGAGAGAGAGAGAGAGAGAGAGATGAATATAAAGCAGACAGAGATGGAGGGAGGGGAATGACAACACAGAGACGCATATAAAACGCCGCGATAGAGAGATGGAGGGAAAAGACAATACAGAGGGATGAATATGAAACAGGTGGAGAGAGAGAGTGAGATGGAGAGAGGTAGCTCTCGAGTGGGAGGAGAGGTGGGATTGGATTGGATTGATCAATAATGCGCACGCAGAAGTTCAATGACATTAAAACACACACAAGGACACTATGATAAATCATATCAGCAGCAGCATCTCTGGTCAGACACAACAGGACACCGGTGCTATAGAGGGACGGCGACTGCAACACACTAAGGCACCGATGCAACAGTCGCCAGGGACGACGACTCGTCATCTGCATCCCGACACACAGCACTGCCAGCGCCGATGGATAAAGAGGCACTCAGTGTTATTTTTGGACCAGCTCTCACCTTTTTACGTATTTTAATTTTCAGTCACCTTTTTTTCCCATTTTTTTTCATTGCCAGTGAGATCCAAGTGCCAGAGCTATTTCAGGTAGACAGCATCTGAGCAGAGAGGTGCAAAAAAAAAAAAAGCAGAGCCAGTGGTGGCTGAGGCTGAGGTTAAGATGGTAGCTCAGATGTTGGGCAAAGAGGGGGGGTGAGAAAGTCCATAGAGAAGACTGAGACTAGTTGGAGCTGACAGCTGGTTAGAGGCTGGTTGATTGTATTCTACCTCACTGCTGTCACTACCCACATGTTACAATAGTCTCTACCTGCAACCCTCCCTCCTTATCCCCTCTCTCGTCTTCCTTTTTCTATCTCCCCTGATATCTGCCTCCTCCTTCAGTAAAAGTAGGAACACTCTCTTCCTCTCTGTGAACTCTTCTGCAAACTCATTCACTCCCCCCTCTCTCACTCCCCAGCTGCCTTACACCTCCTTTTCTCCCCACTACACAACATATTTCCTGGACCTCCATCTGCACCCCGACACACTGTAGTGTCCAGTTGTGGGGGTAAATGCTGTGCTGACCTCACAGTTTGATGAAAGATTAACCTGCTACAATGATGCATATTAACCCTTAACCCCCACTCTTTCTCTTTCCACCCAACACAAACACTGCAGCTTCCTTCTTCCTCCCCCCTCCCTCTTTTTTTTGCTCTCTCATTCCTCTTTCTGCATTCAAATCTTAGCCAACAGAGTTACCATGGTTACCTATTCACCACAGTCTCCCCACTCCGTCCAGCTGTATCCCACCAATTCCACATCCACCCGCCTCCCCGTCCTCCCTCATTAGCACCCTATACACTCTCAATACACAAATGGCACTGACCAAACACACGAGTGTGAATGACATCAACTCTCCAAAAGCCACGAGGCAGCAATGCAGCAGGCCGCTGTACAGCTTTTAGCACCGACATGATGCTACACTGACCGTACAGTTTAATTTGTCCAGTGTGTTGCCACAAATGTCAAGCAGCCACAAATCACAAGTGCAAAGGTCAGGGTCATTTTGCCTGTGAATGATGATGCAGCGTCACATGAAAAGCAAGCAGACATTCTGGTGCGTAAACATAAATGAGATTGACACATCATATAACATCCTGATGATGTTCGTAGTCCCATTTAGCCACTTGTTACACATTACACTTTACAGTTTGGGTTAGCTTGCTGTCTCTATAGTGAGCATGATGTTTTTAGGCCACAGCAGGCAGTTGCTATGCAGTGAAATGTGCTCTAATAATCACACATACATGCACAGAGCGATCAGTTATTGCAGATTTAAGATTTGACTTAAGGCATACTTCTATTTTTGCATCTGTAGGGAAGCTAGTTAAATTATGCTTCATTTGAGTTACAGTTTTAGCATGAGTTTAAACAAGAAGACAGATACCTGAAAGTAAATGCTGACCTGATGGAAAGTGTGACAGGTTGCATCCAGTGCACTGATTAATTTAGACAAATAGAAACCAATAGGTCCCTGAAAAGTGAGAGATAATATTAAAAAAAACACCTTCCATTGATTTGCAGTGGATTGTACTCCTGTGAAATGTTCCCTTGAGCTTCAAAGAGCAGCTTCATAGTTAAATAAAACATTGATTCCTACAACCTAACATGTATATTCTCTGTTCAATAAAATATTAAAATAAAAGGCAGTTTTGAAAATTGCATGATTTCATCAAATGAAAAATTCTAGGTGTCTGGTGCATCACTTTATACATACAGCATTTCCACGTAATTCCGCCTGACACTTTTGATTTCTTCAGGACCTTGACAGGAATTTAAAATAAAGTTTTCTGCGTCTGAGCAATGCTTGGTTGCCCACAATGAATTTTTAATGCTCTACTTGCCAGAGGCCCTGTAGGGATGAAGAGGTTAAAAGACCCCCATCTTGGTGTTTTGATCCTGGCTGCACTGATGTATCCTGTGAACTTTATTTCATAAAGATTTATGTCGGCCTCCACAGTTAAGGTAATTGAGTTTGGATAATTTTACCCTCTGCTACATCTCTGTCTGTGACCACATAGTGATGCGGTAAGATCGAAGGGTGCCGGGGTGGGGGGGTGGTTGGGGGGCGAAGGGGGGGGGGGGGGGGGTAAAGGAAGCATGGCTTTGCTTTTTTTCACCAGCGGAATCATCGGTTGAGTATAAATGGACCACAGATGTTTCGAAGGAAATTATAACTGATACAAAAAGCAAGCGGTTGGTTGAGAGACAAGCAGAAAGATGTGCTGACAGTCGAACAAGCGGAGCGCACTCCTTCTCTCCAGTATCCTGTCTGCACATCAGCATGGAGGCCCATCAATAATGACTCGGCACACACCAAGATGGCAGCTCATGCAGCTGCAAGAAGAAAAAAAAATAGGAAAGCTCATCATGTCGGTTGTGTGCGGTGGGAATAGAGCCATGACCTTTCCTGATCGTGGTGACATCTCGCCCATCAGGGTTGTGCCTGTGAGGCTTTAAGACAGTGGAAAATCTGCTCACACATACCTCAATTTCTGAGACAAGGAAGTCATTTTAAACAACAGATTTTCATTCCAGCGGAGAGCAGATAGTAACTTTATGTACTGTACCACAGCTGCTGTTACTGCTACAGCCACACAGCTGTTGAATCATCCTGTTTACAGAGTCAATTTAATCAATTTACCTTTTATTAACCTTTTATTAAAATTCTGTTAGCTGTGGTCGATGCCCGAGATGACGAATATGACATGTTTTTTCTGATCAATATCAATATTCATTAACTACACTGTCTGAATTTCTTAATCCAAATTGAATTCCGCAGAAAGCAGTTATGTTTTGGTGTGTTTCAGGGCAGACTTCTTGGCATCTGCTGTTTCAGAGAAAAATGACCTTCTGAAAGGGTTTAGCTCTTTTTATCTAAACAGTACTAAATATCAGCCTTCCACATATCACACACCAATTTGCAGCAAACATGAAACACACTCTGATTGTTTCTGACTGGCATTAAGAGTGGAGCCTGGGTGACAAAGAGGGCAAGGACTGTAAAACTCACATCCAGCTCCTGCCTTGTGTCTTTTCCTCTCTGTGTCTGCTTCGATATGAAAACCACCATCTTCAAGCGCATGTCTCCTCACAGGCTGACACAGCCGGTGCACCTTGAGGCATCACTAGGGGGCGACGTCTCTGGGGAAAAAGTGAAGGCCTCGTGTTGAACAGAGGATCATCCCCTCTATCCTATCTTAGTGGAGATTCTTTTGAACTCCACTTTTACAACATGGTGCATTGCAAGCTTTTTCTAAGGGTCAGCTCACTTTTGTCTCTTGCTGTGTCCCTCTGCAATCCACTTTCTTAAAATGTACAGATAATAGCTTTTGACTTGACTGATAAGATTAAAAAAAATACGTCTGAATTCTCGGTGGTTACATTCTCTGTTTTAGAAGGTGCAGATTACATAAGAGACTGCAGAGGATAAATAAGGTAAAATTAAGGACAGAAATTAGCACTGAATGTAGCACATGTCTTTTTTATCATGATGCTAAATCATTGATTGACTGTAAAAGAAAGTAAAAGCTTAATTTCAGTACATTAGTTATGGTTGAGAGTTAAAGAAGTTAACAAAAGAGGCAACAAATGGGTCATGTATTATGCCAGAAATGAATATAACTGAGGGATGAACCACTCTGTATTCTCCTTTTCCACTGAAGACAAAAGCCAGGTGTCAAAGTGACATAAAACATCATTATTTAAGTAGTTTGAGTCTTTAAAGTCTAAGGATTTTTTTTAAAAAAAAACAACACATCCTCACACACGAATGCCAAAGTGGGCTGTGACCCCAAAAGTACAACATATGGTAACATTTGGTCTCACTGCCAGATGGATGAATCCATCCATCAGCCTGACGCAGCACAGGGGTCATAAGTTTAAGGAAACACACTAGGTGGATGGTGTCTTATAAAGGTGCTCTATACTGTCATCATGTGGGACTGTAGCTAACAGACCTTTCACTATATAAAACACAAGCTTCTCTGTCATCTATTTTATGACAAACGCCTCTCCAAACAATTACATGCCTTTTATTCAGATGAAACAAGTGAGGCACTCAGGTGAAGATAAGCAAACACCAGTCCACTGACCTTTGTTGCCTCTTTAATGAGCATATTTGGCCTCTTACATGCTGTCTGATCAGTTAAGATAAAGTAAGTGTGATATCAGCTTAACACTTCAGTGGACGGGTGCAGGAGGTTAGACTTGAAGAGATGTGAGTGGTGGCAAAGCCGGAGGCGTTTCCTTTAAATGTCGCGTGCTTTGCTATAAGGTTAGCCACCCCATTCAGGTGTTAGCGTAGCATTTTGCACAGGACTGATAGCTACTGTAAATCATTAAAAATGTCTTCTCACTTTTCATATGGAACGTCTGACCGACGTCTGACTGATGTGGGTACCTTCTCATCATTTAAAACTAATCTGACCAGCAGACAGATGTCCCCTACGTACCAGATCAGCTCAGTCATAATTTCTTAAAGTGATTCAGATTTCCAGGGAGGCTGGCCCCTCCAGTGAACTGCATTTCAACACAAAGCGCCAAACCAAATCAGTCTCATCTCACTGCTTCTTATTAGAAGGGGCTATGACAGACCACAATACAATCAAGTAAGAGGCTGCAGTGGGGTCTTTGACTTTCCTAGACATTAATTTCTCCAGGCCTTCCCTGGGCCGAGGCAGTGCTGGTCTATCGCATGTGTGATCTCTGTGCTGCACAGCTCATAAGAAGCAGACAAATTTAGGATGTGATAAATCAGCACTAATATGATTACCTCAGTGTCTGCTGGTTAACATAAAACAACCACTAAATTTTCACTTAGCAGGCGCTCCTCACTCAGCTTGCATTATCTTGTTTGTCCCAACCAGGGGGAATAAAAGCAGCTCATGCAGAATAACATACAATACACAGAGAACAAGCTAAAAATAAACCATGGCACCTAAGCTAAAAATGTTACATGTAAAGAAACATATTTCATTTGTTTCAGCATCCTTCAAAAGTCGTGTTAAATGGTAATCCTGCCACAGAGACAGTTTCACTATAATCAGCCTATTATAATCCCATCCAGACCTCCACAGTCTGCTACCAACCAGCATTAATTTTAGCCCAGCCTGTTCATCTAGCCTCATTTTTCCTTCACTTTCAGCCCCGCTCTAGTCCCAGGGTAGTCTATCACACTTAAAGCTTACACTCTTCACAGGCACTTATACACATTTAAAGCATTTGACTAACCGCCAGGCAAAATTGACTTTGGGATGAAAGACCAGGGGGCTTTTAAAAAAATGAAAAGAGAAACTCTGCATCAGGATACAGAAGCTCTGATTTAATGGAAGAAAACAAGGAGGGGGGAAAAAAGCAGTTTTACCGAGTCACGCACAGGGCTTTCTCTTTTTAATGATCATGGTGAGGGCTGGGGGATGGGGGGGGGGGTGTGCAGGGTATGGGAATACAGGGCTATGACAGAAGGTACTTGTGAATAGTTTTAAATGGGGAGCAGTTTTGGTGGTGGCGGGGGGGATGCCACTGTGTTGTATTGTGCTGGATGAGAGAGAGGAAGCCCCACACTCCCCACACTTCCTTTCCCTCTGTCTCCTCTGTCGGCCTCCTCTGCTGTGTTTACCCTCCCACCCCCTGGCACTGAAAGAAAGCTGGACGAGCAATGGCCTTGCTGGTGAATGGAGTCCTGACGTCACTTGCCCACACACACACACACACACACACACACACGCTGTAAGCAGTGTGACTAATAGCATACTAACGCCATTTGTGTTCCCTCAGTTATACCTTATTCATGTCTGGCTCCCAAGGGAGGGAGCCCCCCAGGTCATTGAAATATTCAGACGTTAGATGTTAGTACAGGTGAATCAATGATACCAGTCAATAACTCTCCCCCCCCCCCCCCCCCCCCCTGACAGGGACTTAAGGACTGGGGTGTGTTATAGCAGTGCACAACCAGATTCAGGTGAAAACACCACCATTGTACTCCATATTGATTTTTTTTCCTCCCTGATATTGCATGCAGTGATTTCCCCACAAGTATTGGCTCATGTAGACACGTATTAAAGTCAAACTAGCTATTGACTCAATCTGTGGTTGATAGCTGATACCATTAAGTGGCTGGTGCGTTGCAATGGGAGAGAGGGGGGTGAGATGCTGGGAGGATTTGGAGGTGAAGGATTTGGTTTCAAGTGTAATTCCTTGTCATTACAGATGAAACCAGGCTGAAACATGTCAAGGCAAAGATCTGGCTGCGTGACAAACACAGCACTACATCCTGAGAAATGCAATGTTATCATCCTTTGATGCATATTAAAAGACTTCTTTATAAAAAAATATTGGTGTGAAATATTTACAGGTTCTTGGTGCCTGTGTAAATTCACTTCAGTTTCCATTTGCAACAAGCTTCTGACAACTTTTGATAATAAGACTCTATGGACCATGTGACATCAGGCTAACATCAACAAAAGACATGCAGCAAAAGTTAAAAATCAAAATGTGTTATTAGCAATTATGCACATTTTAAAAGAGGCAAGCAGCAAGTCATTGCTTAAAGCCCGCGAGAGTTACTGTTGGTTTAACAGGATTTCTACCAACTGGCTGTAGAAGGAGAATATTCACACAAGTGACCTGGTGGTGTAAATTCTGAGACTGAATTCCAAATATGGCAAGGGAAGAATTGTATTTAAAAAAAAAACCTATGTCAACCTATTTCCTACACCTAGCCAAGTAGTTGGTAGGTTGCCTAAACGTCACCAAGCAGAGACTGACTGCTGTTAAACTTAACTCTGAAAAGAAAACTAAAAAAAATATCAATAAAAAAATAAAAATAAAAAAACATGGGCTTCAATTTTAAAATTCAAAAACACACATTTGAAAATAAGGGAAAACAAAGTTCATATATTCATAGTTCAGAATGCTAAAAGCGGAGTTTGACATCAGTCACCTCTTCCTCCACTGCACAGATGTTGTGGTCAAACTGGTTAGACTTGGTGTTAAACTAGTCTCTTCTCAGCATTACATTGTTGGAGATATTTAGTTTTGCATCTTCTGACTAAAAACAGTTACATATAAAATTGGTTTTAATTTGGAAACATGTCACATTACAGAAATACATTCCTTAGTAACAGGAAGATTAAAAAGACTCATCAATATTTCCTAAAGATCCTAATCATCATTAGATGAACCTGAGGAGAGTACACTGGTTTCTACTTTAACTATGACAGTAATTATTTATCCTGTTTTCATTAGATCATGTTGCAGCTGTAATAATATAACCGCAGCAGTGGTGAATGCACTTTTGATGTCTTATAATGCCTTGTTACCACTTGAGCTAATCTGTCATTAATTCAGCTGAATGTACAAAAGGTCAATTGAGCTTATGACTGTATGATAAAGTATTAATTAGACAGAAACTCCTCCTTATTTCCTCCCTGTTTAGCTTCTTAATGCGATCTCATGCCAGGAAACACACTCTCCCACATTCTCCACAACAAACGGTTTAGTTTAGTTATTGGAGCAATATTAACAATAAGTGCTTATTTTTAGAAAACAGCATAACAGCCTGATGGGGTTTTTGTTTCTCAAACTGGAGCATTCAGCGTTCCACATTTTAATCACCGCTCATCCTTGTCAAATAGGATATACTGCAGCCCCCTCTGCGCTGTATCTAACTCCTACCTCGCCCTCCCACTCAAAATGTCCAAAGAGGATCCTCATTAGGATGCAGGATGCAGAGAGAAGGCCCTGATCTATTCAGAATTGCTCCTACTGGAGCAGGGACCTCCTCCCCCTTTTCACGGGGGGCCAAGAGCTGCAGATTAAAAGTCACTGTGTTCATCACCCTGCTAAAGCACTCCCATTAACAGACAATACATTACCTACCCCACACGTTCAAATCCCTAACTGGGGGCTTCATACCACTCGTCGTTACACGCTGGGATAAAAGTCTTTTTCATGTTAACATCTTCACATTCACAAGCTCTCAACTTCAAATGGAATGCAGTTATTACTGTCCATTTCTGTGGCGCTGCCTGGTTGGAATGCCGATTTTGGTGAACAATTAATCCCTGTTTAAGGTTGTTAAGCGTGTTGATACACTGAATTCCTGCTTGCTGTGGGGGCGGTTGGGGGGGGGGGGTCAAAGCCAGCAGCTAATCAAAATGTCTCTCAGCCATTTACAGAACAACGTAAACTGCACAGTTTTCAGGTTCCTCTGAAACCTTCCTCAGTGTTTCTGAGCTGAGTGCTTTGTAGCTCCCAGCTGTTTTGAAGGAGATGACTCGGTTCAGCATTTCATGCTGCCCCTGCCCGACTCCTCTTCTTTAAAAAAAAAATGTTCTGGAAAGTGTGTGTGTGCTTTCATTCAGGAGGTCATGTTAACTCTGACTTCTCTTGACTGTTTGCGTGTGTGACATTTCCAGTCTGTGCTCACTGTTTTTACTGTAACCGGTCATACTTTTGTTTAGTTTGAACTAAATTGAATTTAAAAAAAAAAAAAAAACCTGAAAAAAAATCATTCAGTCCTGAGGATTAGATTCAGGTTCGGCCATCACACTGCCAGTTTGTATACATGGTGTAATCTGTCTGTCATTATTTAAATGACCAGGTTGAATTCTTACTTTGTGCTAAGTGTGATGTGCTGAAATAATCCAGTGATATTCTGCGACTGTATTTGTTATGACAGACAAACAAAATAAATCTATATTTATTTGGGTAAACCTGGAGATGAGTGTTTGTTTTCCTCCACTGACACTTCTTGGATTATTGATGCATTAAAGTGATTGTTCTGCAATCACTTATGATAATGCTGAAGTACAGCAGCAGCAGCTTGCTGTCAAATTCACATTATGCTCTGATCAAACTGTGCTTCTTTTAGGCTGAATCTGCCTCTGAATGCATCTGCTGTTCGGCTGTTCAGACATTTCACTTTTACTTTTTTTATTTTTTCATAAACTCCATGTTACTACTATGATTACTTTCTGCTACATGAAAATGATATATTCAATGCACTGGATGATTTTATGTTATAATCAGTGTAACCTGATGCATGGAGAATGATTTGCATGTGGGCCTCAGCAAATTACAGCAATTAAATACTCCTACACAAATCTTCATATCCATGATTTCTTCTTATTTTGCCCATATTCCAGGATTCACCTATGTGTTCCTATCTCTCTGAGGTGACTCACAATTTTACTATTTGAAAATTGTGTAAAAAAAAAAAGAAGCAAACTTAATATAGATAAACCTAATTAAACCTAATGTGATTTACTGGGATTATTACATATTTCCAGAGTAGTGATAATGATAATTCTTAGGTCTACTTAAACACTTCCTCACACACACATGACAGAATAGATCAGCTTACCCCATAACTACATTATACAGTCATTTCAAACACTGTTTTCAGTGACAGTTTGATTCATTGTAGGCATACAAACTACTTGTTTATGTTTAGAAAAAAGTGCATGTCACATGGCAAACTTCTATGCACATTGCATCAAGTTCTGGCCTAACAGACACAATAACCTGTTTTATTTTTTTGTCTCTTTCCTGGTCTACCTGTGAGACCACATGCTAATCCCATTCTCCAGTCCTTGTCAAAACTTTGCATTTTAATTTGCATTATGTGTGTCCTTCTGTTGACACACCATTCACAGAATCCCAGATGCATTGCTGTTGTTGGATTTTTGATTTTAGTACTGGTGCTCAGAAAAATAGCATGTTTACTTTGGGATTATTTAAAACAGTCAAGTCAATTTCATGACTTCTCCTCGTTAGCACACAAGAGCTTCTCATATTTTTTTTGCTTTTACAGACCGTGAAAAAATTGTAGGAGAATATTGGTGCAGTAGAGATTTATGTTTTACACTATTCAGGTGGTGCAAAGACCTGCGACGTGCGCCGTGATTGTTAACTAAAAATCGGAACAGTTGGAGGCTGGTGTGCCACACAGCCACGTAGCAGGACACAGATCGCTGAGTATTTAATGGCACCTTTTAGTTAACAGGTGCAGCTTTAACATTTAAGCATTCAGTTACATTCACTTACATCATACACACACTCCAATGGGAAGCACACCTTTTTCTCTTTAGATACACTATTATTGTACCGCTCAAGGTCAAGGTCATCTATACAGCATCTAGGTACACACACTGTGAGAGTACAAGCAAGAATCTGTGAGAAAAACCATAGTAACCAGTAAGATGAATAAGAAATCAACTGACTATAACAAGAGTTTTGTTATACTGATAAGGGATCAGTGTGGTATAGAGACAAAAGCAATATGAGCAGCAACAAGCCTCAGTGTTTAATAATAGGTGACAACAGAGAAACATGTGGAGCAGGGGCGGCTCGCTTTTAGTACGTGTCCATCTGCTCCGGTCCTTGACTGTACATGAGACCTTACAGTTTTATGTGTGAATGCTCCCCCACCCCCCACCCCCCCAAAACAAACAAACAGCATGTGCGTGCATGCGTGATAAGCAACGCTCTCCTGGCCCCCATCCATTCAGGCCTCGCCCCACCATTCTCTATGAGTGACACACTGACTAATACACAGACAGATAAACACTCACACTGACAAACATGATAAGGCTTTGCCCACAAAACACTGACATGGACTGACTGATGGACGTCTCCATGGAGACCAGTCACCAAGACTGACACAATGTCTCTCACAGTCGAGTCGAGCGCCGTGCCAACTAAATCAGAGAGGTGAGGGAGAGGAAAGAAAGAAAGGAAGGAAGGAAGGAGAGATAAAGAGTGGCAACACACTGTGCAGCACCATGATTACAAAACGGTGGTGAAATATTCCAGCATATGCTTGAATGCAGTGCGGATCACTTCGAAAGCGACATGTAACCATCATCCCTGCCCTCCGATCTGCTCCTCTCACACCTCAGTCTCACCCCATCACTCACAACTCTCCATCACTTTTCCTCCTTTACACTATTCTTCTCTTGCAACCACTCCATTCCTCCTTTTTCCCTTGCATCTGCTCCTTTTTTCGCCTCTTTTCCTTTCCCTACACCTCCGGCATGTTTATTTCCACACCTCACCTCCTCTGCTGATTTCTCCACCCTTCTTTCTCTGCGGGTTCTTCTCTCCACCCCTCTCTCTCTCTCTCTCTCTCCCTTTCTCCCACGCTGTGCGAAATGGAAGCTCTCACAGAGACCTGAGGTTGCCATAGTAACCTGCCATAGTAACCACTCACCATCTTGCATGTCTCCGTCACGTCGGCGGGGGTTCGGGGCGTCCACGGCCCTTCTCTGCAGCTCCCAAAGTGGGACGTCAGTTCACTAAATCCTGCAGTGTGATGGAAAAGTCCCCTGGATCCAATCTGCTTTTTTTTTGCCTCACAAAACTTCTACACAACTACGCTTCTGACGGGAGGAATGAGTGATACCTGACAAAACAACTGATATCTTGGGTTAGTTTGATATATTATTAGACACAGGTCGCCACGGGCGCATCGCTGACAGGAAAAATAGCTCTGAATACTCCTGATGTGCTGTTAAGCTTTCAAATTTTAACCAATTTTAATAAAAGGATCAAACTCTCTGTGGGTATAGTTATGGCAAATAACTTACTGTGCCTATTAAACAGCTATTTTTTCCAGGCCACATAGGGAAATCTGAGTCCCAGAATGCTTCACCCAATCCAAAAGCCACCACAAGAGAAATGTGCAAGGGGGGCAAAATATATAAATAAACTAGTACAACTGAGTCAACATTCTACATATATATCGTGGAGAGTCCAGGGACTTGGAAAACAAACAGTGAAGGCATGTACAGGTTCACATGATGGCGCCGAGAGTAATAACCTTAACCATACAACCCAATCTGTGATTTATCACAGCCACGGCGCGTAGCTTCACTAACTGCCTCCTCTGTGGCTCTTAGCGGCCCCCAGGGACCACTGCTGGCATGTCTCATCGCCCTCCTCTGGAGCCACCATCTCACCGTGACATCAGCACCACCCCCTCAAACGACACACACATATATACTGCTGCCCCTGAAAAGACAACAACCTCCAACAAGATACAAAAAGGGACGTTTGATTACGTGTCATCTTGTGCGACAGTGTGCCCACGCTCCTCTCCAAGCATCTCATTGTGATCTCTCAGAGCTCCGTGGAAACCAAACCTGTCTGTGTCAGGCCTGAATCACATGGAGTGAAACAAAAACAACAGCAGGAGGAAAAAAAAAACATTGAGCATCACACTTTTGTCATCAGGGTTATAATTTCATGTTTACTGCTCTCTGTTTCCAGATCTACATCATCAATATTTTTACTGTCATCATCAGCAGCATCAGTATGCCTCTACTGTTGTGCCTTCAGCCAGCGTAGCCAGTCAGTGAGGCAGACAGAGGAAAGGCCCCAGCCTGACTCTGCAATGCTGTATTGAGCTCTTATGCCATCACTGACCCGAAACAAACTCCCCCAAGACTGTGTGGCTGGGTGCAGCCAAGCCGGCAGTGGCTGTAAAGCAGGAGGATCACTGAGGCCTGACTGCCTTCATTACCAAACCGTATTTACCAATATTTAATCTAACCAGGAGAAGATTATATCTCTCCTCCTTGCCAAACTCAATATTAGACAAGCAGGGCTTACCACTCTCTCTGGCCAGATCCTGTCAGACACCCTGAACTGGACCACGTCCTGACTGCTTCAGTCTCCTCAGTTGCTGCAGTGACACACAAGTGAGCAGCCACTTTTGAGCGTCGTCGCTAACACATGATCAGATAGCTGCACCGCCAGACAGCTCTCCAGTGGTGTGTTCACAAAACACATGGAAGGAAGGCAGAGGAATCGCCTGAGTTCATTTTTCAGACATCCCTCTCCACTTTAGGTCATGATGAGAATATATTCCACAGGGGAAATCTCACCATTTCTAATTATGTCAATCCAATGGATTATGGCATTCATTTTGTGTCATTAACCATTGCCATTCCTCTAACTATTATTCAATAATTAATGCCCGGACAGTCATCATGATTCCCGAAGGGCCGAGACCCAGGCCTGGACAGGAGACTCAATCAAACCAATCACGGCTAATTATACCCACACCGCCATCATATGCAGCTTAGCATTTCTGCTGTGGATGGGTCAGTGCTCATGCACTCTCCTGCCCCTGCGGGTACCGAGATTCAAATTGTGCCACATCAAAACGCAATCGCAGGCATCCATGCCCAGAATCAGGCATGGCATGAGCACGTGGCGACTGGCGGCGACGTGTGCGATATGATCCTAAAGTCTCAGATGGGAGAGAGGCTCATTGTGCTGCATTATTAAGGGACAGCCGGAGGTTGTTCCCACAATTTTCAGCCTCTCATGGCTGATCAGTGACTCTCTCTTCACCCTTCAACCTGTGTACATCAGCAAGTTGAGCAGCCATCAATCAATGACACCCTCACTCTATGAAGAGATCAGCAACCAGCTTGGCCTGATTAGAGCAGTTTAAGTGTCATCTATAATCTCTGTCTCCCTCTTGCTGTCTGCCATACACACAGAAATGAGTGCATAAACACACATGCAAACTCCCTCACACCAAATTTAGGGCAACAGTTTTTGCATTCTAATGTAGCAGCAGAGACGTCCCTCAGAATTAATGCAGTCCTTTGTCCTTTTACTGTAAGGGGACAGGGAAAGGCAAACTACACTTTAACCAGATTGAAAGCATCCTGCCTTCATTTGAGAGCTGCGCAAATCGTTGACATTGGACAATATTTTAGGGGGTGATCATTTATATGCCAGACTCCTCTCACGCCCTTTCCGCCCTCGTGTGTTTGTTTTGGGGGGGATTTGCTGTGACTTTTCTCCCCTGAAAATAATCCGCAATGGCTCCACCATTTCAACAGCGTCACAGCGGTAGGGGGCTGAGCATTATCTCAAAGTCACACCTTCCCTCTAGGCCAGGTGTGCAGGTGTAATTTACCATGTCCCTGTTAACCTGCTTGCTTGTTTTCATCAGGCTCATCGGCCATGCATAAGTGGTATGCCTCGGAAATTAAAGAGCAGCCTGGCCTGATTCCTCAAATGACTGAAACCGCTCAGCCGGTGCTTAATTTGCGACACAGGAAGGATTCAGTGGGACATGTGTGACTATGTGTTAAAATTAACGGCTGACAGTAAAAATTAGCATGATGGCCGCATGTGGTCTTTGCTATTTTTTTTCTACTTTAAAGTAGTCAAGCTGGTGGAAGAGTTCAGGATGTCATTTCCACATTCTTCCTTCTTGTTCAGACACTGAGGAGTAAAAAGTGGATGTGCTGTATTAAATGTTAAAAGGAGGTTGAATTGTTCCAGCTTTTATACACAACAAACACATTAGAAATAATAACATCTGCCAAAATGACTTTCCTTTGGTGGTCCCAGATGAAGAGCTTAAATCTTCCAGTGTCTAATTGTGCCAGTTACAAGAAGAGAGTCCTTAAAGGGGGATAAACTGAATAAAACATGCAAACAATCACAATGTTTGATTTAAATACAAAGTCCTTTAGGAATTCAGTGACATCTGTGGACATTATCTGAACTGCGGTGATCACCCTGTTGCTATAGCTGTTGCATGCTCACCATCTTTGCGCATGAGCAAGCTTTCTTTGCATTAACTTAATTAGAAAATATTTGTATATATACCTAAATTATTGGACATAGTCCATCAATCCACAAGTTGTGAGACAAGAGTAAAATTATAATGTGTTCAGATATTTGCAAAATATACATAATATTCCTTTAAATGTTTAAGCTCAAGAAAAGCATATTGCACCTACAGGTCTTAACCCTTTCAACCCAGGTGTTCCCTTTATTATGACACCAAAGTTATTCAAATACACCGTGTGGTTGCTGAGGTATACTCTATTCATTTTGGGCATGCCATTTTCAGGCTGATGCCTTAAAAAAAGGCTTGGGCTGGAAAGGGTTAAAGGAGATTTGAGTCACCAACAGATTATTTCCATGATTGAGGTTTGTACACATATAAAACCATACTCTTGTTTTCCCTTCCACATCCTGATCTTTTCAGTAAACAGGCCAACTTTGAATTCATTCCTGCTTGTGGCACTTTGGTTTGGGGAGTGGGAGGAGGGCAGCCGCTGTGACATTTTGGCCTCTCTATTGCAGCAGTGAGATGTCTTGATATTTTGAAGCGCTGCCCCTGAGCTGGAGGACCTTGCCTTTAAATGTGATATCATGTGACAAGCTTCTCATAAAGCCGGGGCCTTGCTGTAACTGGTGCCGCTGTAGCCTATACAGTGCACGATCAGACGAGAAAGAAGCCCTGCTTCCTTACTATTGATCATAAAGCCACCGATATGAGCAGATAAAACACATAGTTTCACAGGGAACATAAAACCTTATCATGCTCTTAAAGTTTTACATCTCTGGGCTTATTTGGGATCTAATGGAAGACATATGCAGCCAAGTGAGGGCTCGTAAATGGTATGTGTCATGGTCATTCACATCATAGTTGAGTAACACAGGTGTAGCGGTGTACAGCATTGAATCAATGAATACAAACGGCATGATGTAAAATGAAACCACAGCACTCATGGAGATGAAAACTTCTTCCTCACATCTACATTCAAACTTCCCTTGACCCCCATTCCACATCCTACTTGTTCGCACACAACCCCAAGTTTTCTCTATAATCCTGCCCTAGTTCACCTTCCAACACCCCATTAATAACTTATTTTCTCTATTATAAAACTCAAGAGATCATCCAGCTGCTCCACACACACGCGCGCTGCCAGCAATCTCCTCCCGCCAGTCCCAGTCCGCTCGGATTTCTCTGAAACACTGCACATTAGCATTTAAATCCCCTCATAACCGTATCATTGTGTTGCAGATAGAGGCAGCAGATCTTCATTCATCAGTCCTAATCTATCTGCTCCTTGTTCTCAGCCGGAGGGGCCCCAGGCTCTGACTCACAGCTTAACCCAGCGCGCGTAAACCGCAAGGTGCCTGCGCATTTTCCTCCAAAATCTGGGGTCATCAGCGGGTGCCAGAGAGGGTAACAGAACCTTAACACACAAATTAACACCGTGAACTGCTGCGATCGGGGAGCTTTAATTGAGCACATTTGAGTGAAAGCTTATATTAACCGGATCACACATTAAGCCCTGTCAACAGTGGATGCTCCTCTTATCACCAAGGTTAGATCAACTTGTGCATCCTAAACCACAAACAATACCACAAAAAAACACAATCTGAGCACGGAAGAAAAGTTTCCTTCCGATCACGCAGATCGATTTATTCGACCATTTTTTCTGTGACACGCGTCTGTCTCTTCACACATGTAATTTCCTGGATATCAGCCACCTTCCGCGGCCTGCGCAAGAGATTACACGCGAGGACAGTTCGCACATCCGTCACGTCAGGTCACGGATGCGGATTTCCATTCCATTAGCACTAGTTTGTTGCGCGCGGAGAAAAATTGCACTTCTTGTCCGCCTAGACGAGCGCTCGCACGCACGCACGCACACACACACGCACGCACACACAAGACAAACTGCAAAATCACAGCATATGAATGTGCGCGTGTGAATGTCATGAGTTCTTACCTTTTATTTCACGAAGCTGCCTTCAAATCCTGAAACGCATCTCGCTCATGACAACGCGCGCCGCTCGGTACTCCGAGAGAGAGATCTCTCACCTTCCCTCAAATAACAGCGTATTCCACTGCAGAGCCGCCGCCGACGCTGTCTCCTCTCCCTCCTCTCTCTCTCTCTCTCTCTCTCTTTCCTCCGTCTCCCTCGCAGTCTCTCTCTCTCTCTCCCTCTCTCTCTCTGTCTCTCAGATTGATTCACCCTGTCCAAGTGCTGCGCTGCCACCGCTGGTAATGAGAATTGTCTCAGAAATCTTCAGGTGGATGGAACCACTGGTGAGGGGATGTCGAGCTTCTCCTCCTGCTGCTGCTGCTGCTGCTGCTGTTTGGACTTTGAATGTGAAAGTTTATTTAATTATTTACATCATTTTTAATATGGGAAAAAAAGTCATTAAATGGACCCATCACCCAGTGGGTTGCGCACAAAAGATCCACATCCACAGTAGAATACACACATAACAAATACATCTAATTATCAACAATTACAACGCTGCACCTCACTGCACATGTTTTTATATTCCGCTCCTTGTGTCCATATGGTCATACAGTATAATCTCCACCCTATAATATGATGATGGTGGTGTTTACTGCTTGTTACAAGGAACATTTGCTGCTTGGCCGGTTCCCTTGGCAACACTCACGCACAAACACAGCGCTGAGCCCCACCTGTACAGCGCTGCCTCATTGGATTTGAGTCCTACTGCCATTGCAGATCCCATCACACACACACACACACACACACACACACATATATATATATATATATATATATATATATGTGTGTGTGTATATATGGTACATACAGTACTTGTTCAGGTATATTGATTGACATGCTGAGATAGAGGAACAGGAGTCAGAAAAGGGGGGGGGGCTGAAATGTGTGTTGATTCAGAAATGTCCTGATTATAGGATGTCAGCATTTTTGATTGATCTCAAGTGAGAGCAGTTTAGCAAATAAAACTCTCCTGGGAGGGAGGGAGGTGAGGGGAGTGGGGAGGGCTAGGTGGGGGTGTTACATAATTGAAGGGGGGGGGGCTGAGGTTTAAGGTCAGGTAAAGGTTACAGATCTGGTCAGGGTTGAGTTGTCAATCACCTCAGCAAGATATTAACGATATGCGAGAGAGAGAGAGAGAGAGAGAGAGAGAGAGAGAGAGAGTGGGTGGGTGGGCTGAGTGTGTCCACCAGATAGCAAAGGGAGAGGGAGGGTGTGTGTGTGTGTGTGATGGGGGGTGGGGGGTGTTCAGACGGGTGATTAGTGCTGGATTGATAACGTTCTATATCTGGAGTCGGAGGATCACTCTTTCTCACATCCTTGCACCTCAACGCCAGCTCTCCATCACAGACACGTGTTCTCACACACACTCTCCTCACACACGTGTCGTCCTTCCAGCGCGCAAACACACGCACACACACTAATCAAACAGGCGTGATTAAGATGGGGATCAGGGTAATGAGTGACCCCTACATATTTAGGCTGGATGCAGCAACAGGGTGGCCAACCTGTTTCTCTCTTATTAAACATCGCACAGTGCTCACTCTACATGGCCCCGGCTGCCCTCTTCCACGTTATGCACAATATGTTCTCGCCCACTTGACCCTCCCACCACCACTACAACCCCACACTCTGCAGTGAGGGTCTAGCAGCATCCACAGCCTGTCCCAGTCCTCTGTAATTCCAACAACAACGCCTCTCGCTCAGTGCTTTTGCATTGCGTCGCTCATTCCCCCCTCTCTCTCCTCTCCCCTCCTCCCCTGCTGCCTTCCTGCCTCCCTCCCTCTCTCTATTAAATTTCCAGTCACACAACAGTGCAGTGGATATCCCTCCCTCTCTCGAACTCTCACACACTCTCCTCCACCTCCTCCTCCCTCACTCTCTCACACATACATACCTCAGTAGTCTGTGGAGGTGTTGTCGTCGTCCTGGATCTCTCCCTATTGCTCGCTCTTGATATTGACTGTTCTCTCCCTCCTTTACTTTGAACCTCTCAATCTCGCTCACTCTTGATACAAGGCTGCTCTCTTTTCACCTCTAGTTGTCTCACCTCCTCCTCCTCACCCCTCTCTCCCTCCCTTTCTCCTCCCTCCTCGCCTCATTATTTAAAAGAGCCCCCTCACATTTCCTCTCCAACCCACCCCGTTTGTATCTCTGTACTGCAGTGTCTGCTCGGGGTGTATGGTGTGGAGTATAACCTCCCCTCCTTTCTCTCCTCCCTCACTGTGGTGGGTGTGCAGGGCTCGCTCCATCAGGCCAGCCTTTAACTGACTGATTGAGTGGACACCACAGGCCGATAAATGAATAAAGATGGGAGCCACTGTGAGGATTAATGCACCTCATATGAAGACAAAAAGCTTGCCATCTAGTGTTTCTGCTGCTGCCCTGTGGATGAGGCTGCTCTCTCCTCCTGTGCTCTGCCTTGTGTTGATGTGTATTATGCTGTGCTGGCATATTGGTTGAGAGACATGCAGGCGCTCTCTTTGCCCCGGGTTATGATCAGGTCCAGGGGCCTTGGCGGCAGTTGCTGCGCTGGGTTGAAACCTCTGCCATGGGCATGCTGTGCTGGAGCGGCGTGGTGAGAGGAAGTGGGGCAGATACGGCAGTTGTGTTGAGAACAGGCTGCCTGTCTTTCTTCTCCTGCAGCCTCAGCATTTCTACCCCCTTTCCCTGTGTGCATGCTGTCTCCAGACTGAACTCTTCACAGCCTCTGAGGCCCTAACTGAGCCCTGATCCGTATCTGATGGTGAAACAGCACGCCACCGACTGCAGAGATTCCAACCTGTGTGATACCAAATTGAACATTCTGGCTGTCGTGACTAGCAAGCAAGGGTTGAATGCTCTAACGCTTGGGTCTGTGTACACCCTGAAACACTGTGTTTTCACCCACAGAGAAAGGAGAAGCTCTTTTAAACACTGAGTTAACCAAGCTTGCATCTCCACCACTATAGCCAATACTCCTCCCTTATCAGAAACGCCCCTATCTGGCAACTGCATCCATTAGGGCCCGACAGAGCCATTGATCCTCCCACACCCAGGCCAAGTGGACCTCAACCACCAGGCCCCTGAAGACAAATCCAATTTTAGGTGTTATATGCTCCTCTGATCCACATCCTTGCTCCTTTCTATGTGCAGACTAAACTCATATACCACCATGACCATCACAATATATTCCCTCTCCGTGTGGCAAGGCTTAATAATAATAAGACTGTCTCTCCTACCACACGCTCCTGTCAACACCTCCTCCGGCAGGGCGTAAAACAAACTCTGCCCCCAGGCCTATAAACCTCATTATGCCGAGCAGCACTTGTGCCACCAGGCTGTATAATCTTCATCTCTATAGCCCATAGCCTGTCCTAACTGTCCCTTAAACTGGTCCACTGCTTTGCTCATGGTGGCAACAGAGACAGACAAAATGCCACACGACCACCAGCATGTTAATTTCAGTCGCTCTAAACCCCATTCACCATGCAGTAAAAGAGCAGTCAGACGGCATAATATGAAGGACATGTCAGGGATGTAAGGGTAAGTGTGCTTAATGTGCTTAATCAGATTTTTAATGCAAATGTCATAAATCTATATGAGGCATATTAAAGGAAATGTCACTACTCACATGCTTTACGCTGGGACGTTCACTGCAGTGCAGCATTTATTTAGTGTATTTTTAATGCTGGTATTTTAAGGTATAAAATGTGTACTAATGTTTTAGCAAGATTTGTACAAAAAATGTTTTTTAGAAGAAACAGTCTGTTCAACTTCAGAAAAAAACAAAACAACCCTTTCCCAGAGTAATGTTGCACTGCTGCCCTCAACAGTGTGTTGGGACTACTTTGTGTACACTTCTATACGCAGATTCAATTAAATCTACACACATTTCATTACATTTTTTAACAAGAGAGATGGAGGTATAGACTAGATATAGTTGGAAAAAAAATAGACATAAAAAACACACTAAACAAGTTTAAAGTAAATTCATGTGCTGAATGAATGTTTACTATCTTATTGACCTAATGATTTAAAAAAATATTACTAATTATTTTATAGGTATAATATATTTTTTCAAATGGAAGTTTGCAATTTGTGGAACACTTTGATTGTTATTTGATTATAAGCCAGTAAAGTCCTCCTGAAGGTTTTTCACTCTCAATGTTACAATGTCTGTCTTCACATTAAATTCTTTCTCAAATTTTAAAATAAGACAACACGTACAGTATAATTTTGGTTTAATCAGCTACCCGCTGAGAACATGCTATATGTGGTCCAGATGGCTTCGGTGGCTCATATCAACCACGTCGCATTGAGACCATCCTCCACAATGTGGGCACACTCAGTTCACGTTTCTCCAGCCTATCCCCAAGAACTATGGGAAAATGCTTCTGGGAATGGGAGGTAATGAAAAAAGCCTGCAGCCAGATGCCTACATTTGAATTTTACCACTTCTGTCTATGAACCCAGCATCTGCTCCTTTGTTCACCTTTGTACAGATTTAATAGCATTGGCAAACCAGGACTAGGGCAAAAAAAACAACACAGCACTGACAAAGATGTCTTCTCAGTCATTTACCTCTGCATGTCTCCATTGTTGAAGGCAGGTAGTGCAGGGAGTCCACGGGTGCTGCCTTTAGGTGACCCCACTCAGATCAGAAGATTTTGATGGTACTCCAAATGTTGTCATGTGCCTACAATATATGCATAAACAACTGTAAAAGCCTTTTGCTGAGCTGTACACACACACACAATTAAGCAGCTTTCTCATTATTTGTGGAAAATATACCCCTGCAAATATTGTCCTGATCTGAGATCAGTCCCTTATCAAACAAAGAGAGGAGTGGTGGATTTCCTCACACACATAAAACCTTGTGTGGTACATGGGAAACCACAACATAATTATGAAATAAATTTATCATAATTAAACTATATGATGATAAGATTAAGGCAGCATAATGAGGCTCTGAAAGAAAATTACTTTGCCATTTAATTACACAACAGTCAACTTCTTTTAATTTATATATTTTTAAGTTTTTATCTTTTACGCCTGTAAATGACTATTGACTGTTTTTATGTTAATTATGTTGGTTCTGCTAAAAAATTGCAACTGATACTTTCTAACACTTCTTGGATATTAATGTTAAAGGCCTCTCTGATTGAGAGACTACGGAGAAGGATTAGGGCCACTGAAAAAATAAAATAATTATAGTCACAGTAAAAAAATTTTTCTGACTTTAATCTCAGAATTCTGAGAAAAAAAGTCAGAATTCTGAAAAAAAGTCAGAATTATGAGAAAAAAGTCATAATAATAAAAAAAACTGTTTGGTGGGGAAACCAGTTAATTATGGAAACATTTAGTTTGTAAGTGTTACCCAGACCCACCCACTGAGGTCTGCAACCACATATAAACCATGTCTCCCCACCAAACAGAACTGATGAAGCTGCTTGGATGAGCAGTGAAACATCTTCAAGAAAACTCTACAAGTCCAGACGCCTTGCTTCAATTACCTGAAGACGAGCTGCGGTCTGTGACTTCGGCCGTCATGCACGTACATCTCTGGTGCGCGCAGAGCAGGAAGAGAGTGACAACCAGCCAATACTCCGCACAGGGTCGTCCCGGAGGATTGGCTGACGTTTTTAGCTTTTTTTTTAGCTTCTACAGATGATTCATATTCTTCGTTTAAATGCGAAATTGGTTGTTATCAGATTGTATAGAGAAGTAACACTAATTTAACAAAAAGTGCATCAGAATGAAATCTCCTACCCTACCTTTAAAGGTGTCCAAAAAATCCAAAAATTACAGCAGCAACCTGCCACATGTGATAAACTCACGAGATAGTAATCAACTTTCTATAGTGCAATGTTCATTACTTACCACGTACAAACAATTGAACACACTGTTCACACCTGCAGTATCACCATGACAACATCATGACAGTAAATAGCATCAGGCTGATCCAGTTTTCAAAGAAATAAACTAAAAATGCTTTTCTCACAGTATTGGCTCCATGAAGTTACGGTATGCTAGCTGTTATTGGAGGTCAGCATAGTCTCCATTTTATTTACCATGACGGTTCATCATATGGAACATTTCACAAAAGAGATGCTGAAAAACTTATAAGCTCAGACAGGCACTAATAGCTCGATAGTGAGATAGAGGCAGATAGATGGAGATGGAAAGTGAGTGTGTTCGAACAAGAGAGAGGAAGATGAAGTGAAGCTAAGCCGGGCTCCAAGGGCCGCTCAGTGATTAAGGGATGGGAGGGATGAACACAACCACTGAGGGACTAGTGTCTATCTGTGTGAGTCCATGTGAAAGCGAGGCTGAGGAAAAGCTCAGAAACAAGAACCCACTGTCACGGTATCTTAGCAACCGTCTCTGTCTCCCAGGTGACAGGGACTGACATCACTTCCTGTTGGTAAGTGTGAGTGTTTATGCAGTTTTTTTTTAACACAGCACCCAAGTGTAAAAAAAAACTACATAAACTGATATGTGAATGTGTCACAAACGCATGTGAGAGGTTGGGCAAAGTTCAAGTGCATTTTTCTCCCCCTCAGCTCTTCTCTGCAGCTTCAGCCCACGTCACTATCAGGTAACTGACAGGTTTGCGTTTGTTGGTGTGAAGGCCTGAACTCGCATGCATCATGCTTGCATGCGAGGGTGCGTTGTGAAAGCAGACTGTGGGCATATATGTGGAGTCGTTGCCATGTGCGCATGCGGCCAGCCTGATTGTACATTATGCCAATGGAAACATGGCCAACTGATGCCATCTGGTAGGACTACTTGGCACAAGAGGACGCTGTATGGTTCCACGACATATTGGAGTAGTTAAAATTAACACTGTGACACTATTTGGCAGAAAAAGACACTGAACTATCTCTTACTGTGTCTATTTCAGTCTCTCTCTCACCTTAAACAGTCCAAGCTACAGTCACACAATAGGGGGCAGGAGTGGGGAGATTTTGCTGGGACTTCACAAACACAACATCACCACATGCATGCATCAAGCACAAAACTTCTTCAGTTACCTATGCTTCTTAATTTTATTGTATCCTCATAAAACAACATGATCAATAATAATGATAATAATAAAAAAGAAATGAATAGCAAAACTAAAAGCTTAATTAAAAGGAAAAATACAACTATCTTAGGATTCACTGATAAAATGTAATGTGTATAACTGTTTCCACTGGTTTCTCCCAGTGTGTTATATGAAGGATTAGCGTGTCGTCGGTTTGACCATTTATATGAAAAACTAATGCTTGCATTGTCTGCCCCTAATTAACTTCAGCTGCTCAGTCCCGTAAAAAATAAAAAAAAGAAACTACTCATGATTCGTTTCTTAATTAAGCTGAACATTTGTTGCAATAAAGCAACAGAGCGGATATACAGTGTGTGTCTACACTTGCAAAATGCTGCCAAGATTCAACTCAAAATCCTGCTCCTGTGTCCACAACGCTCAAATCAGATGAGGTCCATGAGGATTTCATCCTCCATGACGCTGGACACTTGGGGCATCCCACCAGGCTGCGGTACGGCTCCTCTCTGACCACCAGCAGACATCAGCATCTGACCTGCACCTGCAGAGCGAAGAGACTCAACACTTTCAGAACACATGTAACAAAAGTGAAACACTTCAATTCTGTTTCTTTTTATAGGGAGCTACTTCGGCATTTGGATTTGCATAAGTAAACATCAGGAATATGACCGAGTACAGTGATTTGAAATGATTACATTAAATGTGCATTAGGCGCATTGCCTTTTAGCTCAGACAATACTTTTTTTTTTATAAATCATCTAAGCTCTATGTATTCCTGTGAGAAAAAGAATCAGCATGATGTAATGCAGATTCATTTGTCAGTGTTCTCACTAGCTGTAACTCAGCTATGAAGAACTTTGTCAGTTAATAAAAACATGACTTTTTGAAATTCCTTTAATCACTCCCCACACCCTTCAATGAAAAATTTTCTTGAGTCAAATGTCTCTGAAGTCCTTCCACCTCTGTGTGGAGTGCTTGCTGACCTGCTAAGGGCTGCCTCCACTGGCCCTGCATTTGAGCCCCACCTCCTGGTGCTGGGTGGACCAACTGCTGCCCTAAACCTTGGTGAGGCATCATGCCCGTCATATGAGACACCCCACCCTGCTGCAAGGACAAAGAGACAGAAGAGGACCATTAACCTCTGCAAACCCTCTGAGGAACAGTTACTACAAATCAAACAGCCATTGCTGCACTCTTACTGGCTGCTGTTGGCTGAGAAGAAGACTGCGAAGCTGGGGATTGGCTCCTGGGTTGGAGAGGCGAAGAATGGGACCCTGGGGTGGGGCTTGTCCACTCTGCGCAACCTGATTGGGAGGAGCCCCACTGACTGGTGGCTGTTGACTAGCCGGTCCAGCTGCTCTCATGGTCATCTGAAGGAAGGCCAGACAGCTTAAGAGGTCTAAAAGTGTTTTGTTACATTTGAGCACCAGACTAAATTTGTAATCTAGTTTCAAACAGTAATCTGACCCTGTTGGGTCACAGATATCAAAGTATTTTTACACTCCCCCAATAATGTTACAAATGTGAAAGACTTGTTTACAACAGTTCTGGCAACAAAGTAAAAATTCTGGCAACAAATGATCAACATCATCTCAATTGTTAAAGTATACAAATGTATGCATGCAGTTATCTTGCATCAAGGGCATGCTATATATTGAGCATTCAACAGAATGTATAAGCCAACACATGCTGATAGCAAATTAGCTATCCGCAACCTGGCGTTCAGCAATGACATGTGCAGTGTCTAATGCAGACGTCCATACTGTGGAAAAAAATGGATGTCAACAAAGTTTGGAAGTGCGAAGCTGTTTATTTCAAGCACTATGTATGGACAGAGGAGGGGTACTGTTTAAGGAAATTGATTTCTGGACACCCTGAACACATGTTGCATGTAAGTTAAGAGCTACTTTGGGTCTCACCATGTTGTTCTGCCTCTGCTGCTCCTCCATCATAGAGACCTGACTAACAGGAGGCATGCCCACCACCACAGACTGGACACAGGACAGATCAGAAAGGAGGAAGAGGGGGAGGGGGGGGTAGTGGTGATAGTAAGAAAAAAAAAAAAGGACGACAGTGCAGGAAGTGTTACCAGCAAGGCATGCAGAAAATCAGTGGGCACCCAGGCAGTCACTGTGCCCACGACAAGCAGGCAGACATGCCAGCACGAAGTGAATGCATATACCTGCGGCTGGACGTTGCCGTGGGAAACAGGAATGGGACCAGGGGGCCGGTTGAGGAAGTTTTGATTGGGAGGGACTTGACCAGGCTGCATGGGACCTCCTGCACCACCCAACTGCTGCTATGAGACAAAAAGATGCAGCTGAGCAGTTAGTACAATTTCCCCCACACTTTCAGATTTATTCAAATTTATTTATCACATCAGTATAAATCTTTTTTCCCCCAGCACTGCAAATTGTGTACTTAATGATTAAATACAAAACAAAATCACATCAATTTTATGTTACCCTCCATAGTTACTGAGGACGCCACTGAGGACAATGATACAACAGTGGAGATTTAGCTTCAAACACCACCTGCTGAGGTGTTTACTGTTTTAGATTTCACAGTTTAAAAGCTTGAAGCTTGATGAGTAAAGCTGGTGGCACGGATTAGAGTGGGGAAAATCATATATCCATTTGCAGTAAAACACGTAACATGAAGGTGACCTGTTGCAGATTCTGGAAGGGGTTATGCTGAAAAATCACCTAAATTCTATTGACTCTCAACATTTTATCAGCACAGTTCGGTGCATCACTTACAGAGAAAATTGCAATATGCTTAAAAAGGCAGAATTTGAAACTGGCTGGTTAGCTGTGCTCTGCAGGTGCTGCGGTGGCTTCGGTGTTTCCACTCTGAGAGACAAGGAGGAATGAAGGGTGTTTCATCCCTCCTCCAAGCACAAATTATTAACCACCGACTCAGGGAAAAAAGTGTGATGGAAAAACACCTTTATCCATCCATCTTGCTGAATCTGAACAAATCACCCTGGCATTGTGCTAATGCGTGGTATGTTTTCTGACCAACAATAGCACTGCAACACACAGCTTTAGATCGTCTAAGGGAACTAACAAAACAGCTGCCTCCTCTCCTGTTCTGCTGTCTGTGATTTATCTCCTGTCTTTAACCCAGTAACCTGTAAAATCCTGGATCAGGATTTAGAGCCTGCATCTCTTTTAAGGTAAAAATATTCAATTTTTTTCTTACTGTGAACAGTACAAACTCCAATCTCATTCCCAAAGAATGCTACTCCAGGGCTTTGCACACAGAAACCTTAACTACTGGTCCAAATTGAAATTTTAATTACGTTAAGATTGCTGTAGCGCTTCCCTATTAGCAATGCAGCACTGAATATGTGATGATACACAAGAGGCAGAAAAAAAATCCTCATTATAATTTCATGTCTTCTTCCTCCTCTAAATGCTCGGATGCTCATACACACGCAGCTTCAAGTTACATATAGGGGCTGATGTGCTTTTGCGAAGACATAAAATTAGCAGGGTGAGTAAACAAGCACTATCACGGCTGATGAGCGCAGACTGTGAAGAGAAATGTAATCTAACTCACTCTCATGTAAACTCAACAACAGGCTTCATTTTTTAAACAGAGACATGCTGCTTCTCTGGCTGGATGCTGCATTGTTTCACAGTTATGCAGCACCTCTCCTCCTGTGGACGCAATAAGCTGGAGTGGAGCCCTGTGATGGAAAAAAAACAGCTAATCCAGAGGACACATTTTAAATCACCCCGTCTCCAGGGATGAAGATGAGCAGAGAAGGAAAGTGAAATTTCCATGTCATGTGGGCCAAAGACAGAAGTGTTTGTAACCTGCAATGAACTTAACAAGAACAGGTCTACTTTTACTAGCAGAGCTGCATTTCTTTATCCTGTCCCTAAAGATTGGCACACAGCACTGCACGCCATTGTTCCTCAAACAACACGTCTCATGTAATGTTAACATCTTGGAAGACTGCAAAATTTATACTCACACAGGGTTGTGCTGTTTAAAGCTGAATTTTACAACTTCTCAAATTTTAGCAAAGACCGGGACAACTAGCGAGAAATTTTTTTAAATTAAATTAAAGGAACTGCAAAAAGTGTGGTATAATAAGGTTTAGGCTCCAACTAACAATTATTTTTATCCCCAAAAGAATCACAAAATGTATTTTTTTTGTACTGCTTTAAAAAAAAAAAAAAGGTAGTCACACACTGCTACACACCAATCGGATCAAATTTGAATCAATGTGTTCTCAGTTGTGTGGTCTTTGCTTACTGTGCCGGTGGAGTTTTTGAGTGTCCAGCTCTTAATAATTGATACCCAACAATGGTTTTCCTTCAAACTTTGATTTAGTTATAAATATTTAATGTTACTGAAATTTAAGGTTTGAAACAGCTTGCTGGAACTTTAAATTATTAAATGATAATCAAATGATCATTTGATAAAGTAAAATGTGATACAATTGTGATTGTACTGTTGGTTAAGCTGTTGATGTTTTAATTTATTTGTGCACAAACAACAGCTTAAAACCTGCATGTCAACACTGCATTTTTAAATAACCTGACACAGTCGCAATGCACACTGTTAAGGAGATCATGTTGCTGAGGTTGCAACAAATTTGACATAAATGGTGTGTATGTATTGCTTGTACATTTCCATCAGTGAAGCAGACATAATGAGGCCAGAGTGCAACAGCTAGCTAATGCTGCAGTAGCTAATGCTAGCCCCATTAGCAGCCAGTGGCTGCTGTGAGGATACTAGGCTCACTAAATGAAATGTCAATAACAATGCGGTTTTACTGCCTTAAACAATGCACCTCAATTCCCTGGTGCACCTCTATAATGCCTCCTCATTATCATCTCCTTTTGGTCTCCACTCCACCATATTCTCACCCAATGTGAAACCTCACTCTCCTTCCACTGACTCCAGTTCATCTCTGCGTCATCACTCACCGCTCTGTGCTGCTGGACCTGCTTGTGGTTGGTGATGACTTGCCGGATGCCATTGACAAAGCCACTCTGGTCATTGGGGATGAGGCCCATAAATATCCTCTTCTTGGATGAGTAGAGGAGCATCAGTACCCGCACTTCACAGGGAGAAGTGGTGTGAGGGAAGTGGACACAGCCAGCCTGCAAAGGGGTCACAGGGCAGATTAAGACCATGACACAAGGCCTAGTTGTAATTATGTGATGGGTTCTGGCTTGGGGACATAACCTCCTATTGAGGTCCTTTGTCCAATCAAACATATCAGTTTTATAAATTGGATGCAAATGGCATTAACTTAATTCACACTGTGCTTTCCCTGCACCGTAAATCAAATTCTGGAAAAGAGGCAGAGCTTGGACTGAATTGCATTAATGCCTATACTATGTCTCAATAGTATTACCTGATTAACAATGCACCACATTAAAATACCCATATTATTTTGCTAGCCGTCCAGAAATGAATCAAAATTGTTCTTGTCTGTTTTGATAGCAAATCGTATTCAAAATCACATTATCTAGCTCAGAAGTGACTAAATGTGTGGGCTAAAACGCCCTCTAGAGTCGTTACCACAACACTGCAAAAGAGCTTCATTTTCAGTCCATCTATCTGACAAAGATCCACACATAGAAAATACACTGAGGTGTACTGAATAATGAATAACAATTAGGAGATGGGGTTCCGAAGAAAATAGGAATACTCTTACTTACAAAACCATTGGCCATAATGCGGTATAGGCCTTTCAGCGACTCCATATCTTTGTTTGTGAAGAGAAACTGAACCATTCGAGAGTTTCTGAAGAGGTGGCCTAGGGTCGTCTATAGAAAGAGTGGGGTAAGATTGTTGTCTGCATTCATAAACAGGTCACAGTAAGCAATATGTGTTCACAAATGGAAGCAAAAATACAAAAAGGTTGTCACCAATAACTGCTGTGGAATCAGCTGCATGATGAGCTTCTGTGGCCACTGGTCTGTGTTCCTGTTCAGAGACAAACAGCATATCAGTGATGAAACACACCACCCGTCACTACAGATCTGGCAGGGGTCTGCAGTGTTTGATGAGCTACTCACAGATTTTCTCCTTGGTTGACATGTACTTGGCACGGCAGTGAACGTGTGAGTTTGGTATTTGAATCCATAGATGAGGCTTTGGGCTTCTGCAGGGAAAGGGAACACAGAGAGAATGCAGTGACACAAAAAAACATTTAGTCTGGTCAGAGTGCACATATGTTGTAGTTTGCTTTAGCACTATATACTAAAAATGTGTATGTTGTGATTAATTTTTTTCTGTTTGAACATTTGGAGTGAATGTAGTATTTGCGGACAATGCCATTCAGGGTGTCCATGTCTGTCCACATACCCTGATGTGAGAAAATGGCTGAGGAAGAGAACACAAAGGCTGGCCTGCTCACCTCTTTATCAGTGACTCCAATCAAGACATGCAATTAAAAAAAGGGCTAAGAGACCTAAAAAAAAATCAACTTCCTAACCACATCAATACAGCATCCCACTGGGAAAACTGCCAACACTTGTCTTCGAAAGAAGATCAATGATTAATCAATCACATGTAAGGCAGGTCTACTATAGTCAATTACAAATCTACAGTAGTGCAGACAAATGGGTTATTTATTTCCAGGGCTTGATAAGGCGAAAGAACATCAGTCAGAGATGTGGACAGTCACATAACAATCTTATCTGGAATAAAAAAAACTAATTGTGTTAGTACAACACACTGAAATCCTACCCCACATATTAGACAAGAAAAGCTCCCAGGAAATAACAGATTGAAATCCAGCCAAAAGAGAATATCGCCATTTTGATAACACTGTTGCAGCCAAGTGTGCTGGCATCCCTTGTGAAAGTTTTTTTTTTTTTTTTAAATCAACAACCATTTTCTCCAAAGGAGTTTAATGTCTGTAGTGTTATTCTTCTCAACATTACAGATTGCTCCAGAGAAGAATCACTCACAGAGCTGAAAGCCTGATGAGTTAACTGCAGGGAGGAGGCAGCAGATTAAGAGCAATGTTTCATGCTCCTAATTTTGCCCACTCAGGTTGTTTGTCATTTCATGTTTACACAGTTTAGACATTCCAAAGCTTCTCCTTCGTGTTCCTGTCCATTTAACTAACTTGAATAATTCTGACAAAAAGAGGAGGGAGGATCAGGCTATAGTCAATACAGGGGATCGATCCGAGTCTGTCCACTAAACACAAACGCTTGAAGACTTCATGAGTGTCGCATAAAAGCCATTAACATCCATTTTCCTGGCTCAGCACAGAACGTTTAACATCATTGATCTGACCTTGAGCTAAACCAATAACAGAAGGACAGTAAATGATGTGCAATTAATCATACTGTACAATAATCAATGATGGTTTAGTTGGTAATAAGACTTACCTTAGTGATTATCAAAATGTTTGTAAGAGAGAAGTTCATCCCTGCAGCATTTTTTTAGTTTTAATAATAAAGCAGGGCTATTAGGCCTGCAAAGGTAAATGAAGTAAAACAGCTCAACCTCTGATATACATAATATACATAAAGTAAGAGCCAGTAACAGGTTAAAACCACTTAAAAACAAGACTAGCTAACCTGGCATTGTCTGAAAGTAACAAGTTACATCTAAATAGCGCTTGTAAAGCTCACCAATTAACATATCTTATTTTGTTCCAGAAGTCATCACTGTGAAGTGGGCAGGCATCCAAAGGAGACGTTGAAAAAACATAACCATATTTCCCAAATCTTCATCCCATATTGTTTTTAAATGCCTTAATTGTTGTGTGAATAAGACTGGTTTGCAGCTTCCCTTTCATTGCATTCATTTTGCAACTTCACTTTTAACACAAACTACTTTGACTTACCTCTTGCCACTCCAGAACGCCAGTCCAAGCCACGATCTTATTGGCTACACCTTGTTGTGTTGCATTGACTTGAGGTCCGGACCCACCAGGCTGTAGGAACAATGCAGGTTACATGTAATCTCCCAGAACAGAACCCTAAAATCTATCAGCAACCATGTAATAAACAATATAAAATATAATAAACAATAATGTGACATTATTAAATGCTATATTTAGTTTCTACAGTATATTAAGATGATATTCTGCTACTAGAAAGTAGAATTTATGAATGAACAGGAAAACAGGGGAAAAACAAAACTGTACCCACGGTGCTCTTTAGGGAAAGGCGAATATGGCTTGGTTTTGATATGATAGTAGTACTAACATTTAAAATTCATTTTGATATCAGACTTCACACAGCAAGTTAGTTGCAACTTCTGCTCAAGACAGCTGCTGTGACAGCATCCTTAATGAAAGTCCTGTTTTCTTACTTGAGAAGGGCTTCACTTACATGCAAATATCAACAGGGCTTAAACATCGATAGTGTTTACACGGGTAAGAATAGCAAATGGAATTCCAAATGGACTTAGTGCCAGGGGATAGCAGCACTCAATATGTAGACAATAGAAATCCTCCAGCAACTAACAAATGACAAGTCTCTATGACAAAATATTTGAAGAGCAATCGGTGGAACAACTCACTATTATATATTGGGGTTAAAAACTAGACTATAACAACACCATAGCCCACTGACTGATTAAGAGATGGAAAACACACTTCCACCTCTACCTACTATATCAAAGTCAGGCAAAAAAAATCTCACTTACGGGGGCTGCCATGTTAGAAAACACACCCCACACAAGTGCCTGGACCTTATTTAGTACCGAGCACTGCCACCTTGTAAATTAAGTGGTGGAAAAACAGTTTAAATACAATCAGAACTTAAGAATTATGATTATCATAACTCACCACCATAGGAGGCATTGCTGGAGGCGCTGTGGACTGATTCCCTGTTGACTGTTGAGGCGGTGCCTGTGGCTGCTGAGGGGGTGCCTGTTGTCCTGGTGGTGGGATAGGCTGCTGCTGATTGGGAGGAACTGGCTGTGGCATCATAGGTGGAGGTGCAGAGGTGACTGTTGATATGCTGGGCTGACTGAGCTTCATCCCAGGGACTGATGGGATAGTTGGCTGACTGGTGAAAGGGGGACCCGGGCCGACCATTCCAGAGACTAGAGAAAGGATAAAGAACAGGTTGTTTGACAAACATCACTATTAATGATGACAGAAACAGACACATATCTTTCATTATGTCATTAGGGCCTTGCTATTGTGTGTTAGCATATATTAAAGACCAAAAAATGCAATACACTTAACTGTGAAGAACACAGAACTAATCACACATACATAATGTAAACACAGACTCCAGACAGCTAAAAGCTCTGCTAACATAAACAGTTCAGAGAATCCACTGGTAACTCACAGCGACTCTTCTGGCTGTTGGCTGCTTCCACAGCCATCTGTGCAGCCACCTGAGCAGCAGCCATAGAGGCTGGACCCTGTCAACAAACAGATTAAAGGAAGACAATGCTGGATAAAATGTTTCAGGGAAAAACATTAACACCACTGTCTGAAACCGAGCCAACAGCAAGCAACAGCAATTAGGCTTATGCTGTGTGGCAGCTTGCCCATTACCTGATAGGAGTGGACTGGGTTAATGGCTGGAGGGGGCTGTGAAGGTCCTACAACAGGCTGAGGAGGGAGTGGCTGAGGAGGGAGGACAGGTTTGAGCGGCCCAGGTCCTCCACCTGAGGAAACTGGAGACAGAAAGCAGGACAAGCTTAGCAGTCTTTTATTTAAGACATCATCTTGCTCAATTATGTTTTACTAAAAATGAGAGATGGTATATATTTATCACTCCTACTTACAGCAAAGTGTGGGAGTAACCTTTCAACAACAGCCAAGACTTTAAGACTGCTAAAATAATCATAAATTAATGACTTTCAGTGTTATTGTGTAAAATTATTTTCAAATGTCCATCCCTCGCACTGAACATGTGAAAATGAGCAACTGGTATCTATCTATAACTAACTAACAAGATGAGTGAGATGTTGTTATAGGAAACTGTCCAAAATTAAATAAAAATAGACGACTGAAGCTTCCAGGAAATCCCTTTGCTGGTTGTGTAGGCACAAAAGATTAAAAAAACAAAACAAAAAACGCTGTTGAACAATAAGAAGAAAGATGCATAGAAAGAGATAAACAACATCCATGCCAGCTTTGCTCTTGTCATTTGCAGCCCTGAGGAATCCAAAAAAGTGGTGTAACATCCTATCAACATTGTGTCTGGAGATAAGAAGCTTACAATAGTGTAGCTGCTTCAACTGGTAAGCTACAAAACTGCACCATTCTGCATACTGTAGACTCTAATATCCTAGACAGCAGATATAATCTTGAGTTTGATTTCCACCTGGCCTTGCCCTTATTGGACAAATTACATTATTTAATATCAGGTGGGATTTATACAATGACTGCACAGAGTAGAGACAAAAGTGTTTTAATAGACAATATGGCTACATCAAATGTTTCCCTGGTCTGATCAGCAGTAGGTTTTTGCCCAAAAATGTGCACATTTAAAAAAAAAAAAAAAAAACACTGGATGCCTCACAACTTTTTTCCTTCCATTTGCATTGTGTATAACCAGCCGATCCTAACCCAATTAGTAGAGCCCTCTGATGCTCCCAGAAATAACATAATAAGCATAATTACATAATTTATAAAGAATAAATTAAGGAGTTGGATCTAAACTGTTGGCAAACTTTTTGCTCCTTGCACATCTAACATACCCTGAGCAACGGCACTCACTGCATTCATGCTTCTGCTACCTGAGAAAAGTAAGTTTGATATTCATTCAATATTTAGCACTAGTTAGGTTTTCACCAACCTCCAAAAATTGAAATTGAAATTACTTTCTGATTGTGTGTCAAATGTACAGTCGAACAGAATACAATGGTCTGGGTAGACCTTACACAAACAAGGTCTGAAATTATTTTTCTTACCAGGAAGCGAGATGCCTCTGACTAAGACCATGTGGAAAGGATCCTGACTGTAGTCGGGATGAGGTTCAACAGCCCCTCCAACTGGAGATGCCCGCTCAAACAAAGCTCTCAGAGCAGGTAGTTTCCGAGGAGCCACAACTGAGAAGTGAATTCCTCTCTGAAGAAATTTTAAATACAGTAAATAAAACATTGTAATTCATAGAAAAAATTAAAAGAATCCCACAAATAACTTATCATGCAATTATACAACCGAGAGAGAACTAGTGATCACTCACATCTCTGATGATTTTGACCAGGCCATCTGCTGTGCAGCCAGTGTAACTAACACTCTCTACAGCTGGGAGCAGGTATGGAGGAGAATTACAGAGCAGCACACATACTTTGTGGGTTTGACCTCTGTAATTGCACAGAGAAACACAATCAGTTCTACTTCATCACATACAGACAAAATTACCCATTAAAAATTTTCATGTAAAAGGCTGCTTCTGTTAAAAATGCATTAGAGTGAGTGCAGATTATTATTATCATCATTCATAATGGATAGCACATATTGAAGACAATGTTCAAAATCAAACAGTGGAAAAAACCTTTCACTACGGTACATTGCAGGGAAAGAATATCAAATGCTGGTTTGCCTTTGTTACGTAAACATTACAACTTTGTTGATAGAGACAGCTGGTTAAGCAGTGTAAAAAAAATCCTGCCTCACATTTGTTCCCTCATCTTTTTAAAGTCATCAAAAAGCTGCAAGGCCACAGAAAGTCCCTCTGCAATCAGACTGCAGCTCTCTGCTCCACCTCCCATGAATCTGTGGGGTAAGAAATGTAAATATAGTACTCTTCCCAACAAAACATAGAACAATGAATATTAACATTGTAATAAATAGTAAAATTATTTACTGGATGCTGTCAATCCATGAAACAAACTCAAAAGCAGAGCTCGTTGGTGCATGACACTGGACATATGACTCGGGAGCACAGTCCACTGTGTTGAACACCACTAGACCATACTGTGTCCCTCCATACTAGAAGGACAAAAATCATTTGTTTAATAGCAACATTAATAAATACTCTTTAAATCACTCAACAAAAGTATGAAAGAAAAACTCACATCACCACCAAAATCTGTCTCTGCTGGAGGGCCTCCATTAAAATATCTGTTACACATAAATGAAACAAGGATATTAACGCATGACAACAAATTATTAACAACACAGTAGATAGCACAAATAGTATCTTAGCTCCATACTCAATTGCTGGAAGAATGTAATTTTTTCTCAGAGATTCAAAATATGGTCCAAGATTCGCCGTCCCTTCGATGACAAAAACCACATCAGCCACCTGGTTATTTCCAGGCTTTACTGAGGGCTCCATGAGTGCCGAACCTGCCACCATGGATCTGGAGGGGAGGAGGGAAAAGATTTTGAAAGTAATTTATGACATTTCTAAAAATTAAGCAGGGAGGGAAACTTCAGGAAATCTACAAATGACATCTAGAAGCATTGAAATTTGGCCCAAGGAACAAGGATCTGTGAGGAACAAGGATCATGTTTGTAAGTTGAACTTAACTCTAACTAAACTATCTAAACACACGTACACATGGGGCGAGACCTGCATCTACTGTAATGTAGATTAGTACTAATTATTATAAGTAATTCTGAATACTGATTGCTCGGCCATCTGGCGGCTTAACTTTCAAAATCCCATTTCCTGAGAAACAGAAAGTCGCATTGATAATGAGACAAACCAATTTCACTGCGAAGGACCCATCAGGTAAATGAAAAAACAAACAAGTATCTTCATGTAGCTTCAGCAACAACTTAATGTCTCAAAGCTCTTCTTTTAGCTTTAGCTACCTTATGTCAATGAGATGTTTAAGCTAAGTTCTAGCTACAGCTAACAGGATTCTATAAGTACAAAGCAATATGCACTGACCTGCTGTTGGTGTCCTGCCTGGCGAACAGAGGGCAATTATTTCAACATTTAGGGTAAAATATATTTGAATTAGCACTAACTACACCGCACAGCTAGCATATTGCGTTTGTTGTATTTTCAACGGAAGTGACGAACCGATCCGCCCACGTCTTCTTCTTCTTCTTCTACTCCATCTTTTTGTCTTGGCTATGGGCACAGCGCCGCCACACACAATTCATTTTTACAGCATATAAATCAAACATCATAATCAAATTCTTACTTATAAACATATTAAAAAATAACTTTGCAAGTCAAAGAGTAAATACCAAATTCACTTTGAACTGAAATAGTAGAGATAAGCAAAGATATTGTCACACATTTATATTTATATTACATTAAATTAATTCCAGCTCTAAATAAAGATGGAGGTCATCATTGAATATCATTGGTTTGAACCTCTAAACCTCATCTTTCCAAGTGACCAGCAGTTGCATTAGAAAGGTCCTCTGTTATCAGCCGCATTCCATCTTATGATGATCCGGAGGCACACAGCGCAGGAGGCCAAGCAAGACCTTCATCCAGGGTAAAAGTGAGAATCTCACAAGGCTTTTAAAATCTTGTGAAAGAACTCACTGACTTTTACAGACAGAGGAACATTTGGATGGTTCACAGATAAATCTCGTTGAACTTGTGAGGAGGTGATCAGATTTGTTAAACATTCTCCAAGAGAGAGGAAAATATTGGAGTGAAATATGAAAGCCTCCTGACAAAAATAGTGCAGATTTTTAAATGCTGTTGAACCAAATCTCCAGGAGATGTCAGCAGATATCTACTGTAAGTACAGTATGTGTCTGTAGCACAGAGAAGGGGTCACGGTGGCTTCTTTCTTCACTGAGTGCTTAAAAGCCTTGAAATGTCCTGAAAATGTATATATTTAGACTGGGAATGGTATGTATAGACTCCAGAGACAACTGCCGTGCTCTGCAGTGCTTTCTTTTAGAAATACATCTGACTTTGGTCTTCAGAGAAAACAAACAAAAAACAAAAAAAACTTCCTCATTTCCTTTAAACATCTGTACTACGTCAGCTATCGGCTATCTAACTGCTGTCAGATCAGTACAGTAAACCAGTGGCTAACCTGTAGTTATAACACTGTTTCTGTGGGTCCAACAATAGCATCTACTCCCCGGGGCAATGCCAGCCACTCAGCTCAGCACAGCATTCATCGCTTCAAAGCTCATCAAGCTCAAAACCTCCCCCAGAAACAATGCTTCGTATCAATTTAACCCAGATTCTGGGGAGGGCAATGAGCTGTGGGCTCAAGCAGCTTTTCCATTTTAAGGCGTCATAAGCAAGGCTGCTTCCGGCAACCAAAGAAGAAGAAGAAGTTCATCTAAGGGAGGGTTTATGCCCAGGGCTATACCCCCTGGATGCAAACATTAAATTCCCCACAGAGCTTTTAATTCTGACTGAGCAACGTGGCCAAATTAAACTGACAGAAAGGATCATGAATGTTTGTGTGTGTGTGGATGCGTAGGCACTCTTTTACTTTGCAACTCTGATGCTTTCTGCTGCTCAGAGGGATATAGTACTGTGTGTCTCACTGCTTTGAACTTCAACACACACAATGCCAGCAGTTGCCAAGCAATTATAGAAATCCTGCTCTCTGGGTGTGCCTTTGGAAAAACAGACAACTCTCCCTTTTTCTTACTTTGTTTTTTTGTTTGGTCAGGGAATGACATAATAAAAAATGAATGAGAAATGTGGTTGACTCAGTGGTCTATGTCTGCAAGGTCCAGGTGGCGTGGTAAAGACAATCCGTCTCCTCACCGTGGTACCCAGCTGGGATGCTGAGGGCCAGATGGTCTGCTCACAACAGGTAATCACAGCCAGCATGCTGATACACTGACATCCACATAAATGGGTTACCAGAACTATCCAGAGAATTTGGGATACTGTGATAGTATCCTTCCCAGCCAGTCTCTGGGGCTTTTTCTATTGAGTCGGTGCTTTGCACTCGAAGAAAAAAAGCAATGAAAAAGGAGATGAAACATGGCGAAACTGTTTTATTCATCATGTGAGGAAACCCACATTCATAAATTCCACTTCCTGATTTGAAGCCAGAGGTGAAACGTCAAAAGATGTTTCACATAAGTCACTGTTCATTAGGCAAACATCAACTTTTTCTATGAAAGCAGTTAACAGAGAAGGTCAGATCCTGGGCCTCAGCTCCTGTATTAATACACTGTTCCCCCTGCAGAGGCAAGCTACTTTAATACTGGTTGAGCTTTCTGCTTGCATGCATTCATTGAATTCATTATTTTGAAAGGTTTTGGGTATTATTTATAGTGTTGGAATAAAATGTTAAAAACTGTATATGCAGCATAATAAGTGGTTGCATAAAAAAGGTCGGTGCCCCTGTGTGCAGTACTTTCAAAATGAGAAAAGTTTAGAGTCCCAGTCACGACAAGTTTACAGCGGCAGGTTTAATGTCATGATATAAAATGAATGTTATGTAAAGACAGAGATTTGGCAACATGCAGGAAAACTGTAACACCAAAGTATGCCCAAAGCAAATGCATTCATCTTTAATGATGTCAGGGAATTCATTATCATTATGTTTAATAATCAGACATATTAGCAATAAGAGTTAATGCCTTCCTTGCTGTTAGATACCTTTAGTTGAATCCCTCCAGCATGATACAAACAGCTCTGCACACACCACCCCCAGTGTCTAACTTGCTCCCCCCTCACTCCCTCTCTGCCTCTTTCAGCTCACTGAACTGAGTGAAATGTCTTTCCGACTAAATGATTTTTTTTTCTACGATGGGAAAGTTGCCATGGAGACAGCCCCCCCTTCTCCTCCTCCTCTAGCCCCTCCTTTCATTTTTTTCTCTCTCCCCTCAACAGTCTACGGCATTAAAGCTGTGCTAACTAGTGTGTTGTCACGTGTGAATGTGCGTGTGTGATCACGATGCGTGTGTGTGTGCTTTGCTCTTCCTGAACTGTTAACACTGTCAGTATGCTGCAGGTGCCCCATGATGAGTGTGTCTATATACAGAGCTATCCTCCTCCACCTCCTGTCTCCACTTCTACACATATACACACATGCAGCTAACTCCTCGCTCCTCCAGGTTTTTCCCATCCTCCTCCTCCTCCATCCTCCTCCTTGCTGGCATTCTCCTGCTCTTCATCCTCCTTCATTTGTTTAATCCTCTCTTACTCCTCCTTCTCTGTCATTCCCTGAGCTTCCTCCTCGCTCTACCTTCTGCTGAAATGCTGGAGTTGCAGATTGCTGCTGGTGGGCTTTTTTTGTTTTGTTTTAACAAGAGATAATAACCACATGGCAAATAATATGAGTGATTTTAAAATAAAGGGGGAGACGAGAAAGTAGGAGGGCAGAGGCAAGGAAAGCACCCAGGGCAGGCAGCCTCGCTCCATTTTGCATTTAGGCAAAATGCGGCCACAATAAAGAATTCATGACAAAGTGGCTGAATAATTACACATGACTTAATGCACAGCAGAAAGTCAGAGAGCTTGGTGGTTTAAAAAAAAAAAAGAAGTTGGGTTCAGACAACCTTCTTCCAGGTGGAGCGTCTTACCTTCCACGTCCGAGTCAAAAATAGACTGTGTACATCTTCAAAGACCAGGGCTTTGCATGTTATATATAGCATGCTGCCTGGAGTCTGTGACAGTAGCATCACAACCTTTCCTGTTTTTCCAAACCACCATGAAGCCAGAAACACGAGCCCGGATGATACATATCCTTTATTTCCATTATCATTGCTTCAGCCACACTGTTACTTACACATTCACCGACATCCTCAACCCGGTTACAGCTGTCCTGACTGAACCCCTCACTCAAATTCTCAACATTAACCAATAAAAAAGTAAACCTCTTGAATAAATAATATATAAAAAAAACAATTGAAAATCAAAAGAATACCAATTCGAGAAAGATAAATACAGCATAAACAATGTTATTTCATCATTGTTGTTTTTGACCACAGAGACAAACAATTGCTAGGTCTCCATTTAGTCGTCATTAGTAGTATTAGTATCAAGTTCATTGTCAGATTTGCTTAAAGCATCACTTATATAATTTTCATTGCATCAAGTTGACATCATTCATGTTAATATAAGCATGCAAACATGTTTCCCCATGACCATTCAGAACTGCACAAACGAGAGAAGACAGCGAGAAAGAGAGCAGAAAGAGGAAGAGGGGGGGTTGTCATACACAGACAGAAAGAAAGAGGCCAAGATGGGGGGATGTGAGAAAGGGGGAAAAAAACAGAGTGGGAAATGGATAGTTAAGGGAGAGGTGGGTGGTGAGCAGGACAGAAGCAAAGGTAAGGAGAGAATGAGTAATCAGACAGTAATCAAGCAGACAGGAACAGAAAGGGATGGTGGAGGAACACGCTGGTTCCACTGTGAGTTTATAAGTATCACAAAGTAGTAACACAAGGGATAACAGGGCAGACATGAGCACAGAGAGAGAGAGAGAGAGAGAGAGAGAGGGAGAGAGGGAGAGAGAGAGAGAAGCTGGGAAAGAAGGAAAATATGGCGCCTCAAAACCAATAGATCAATACAATATCTACTTATACCAGCTGATCAATAATCTGACAAACCACACACAATACTTGCAGATACGATGCAGATTTTTCTTGTACTGTCCATGATCAAGAGGTAAAGAGAAAGAAACAAGACCCCCACCCCAGCACACATACACACACACACACACACAAACACCTTCCCTTCTGCAGGGGTGTGTGTGTGTGTGTGTGTGTGTTTGTATGTGAGAGGACAAGAGGGAAATGGCAACAATAGCAATACAAGTAGCTGTAGTGAGGTGTTGTACTGTTTTGCTGAGGTTACAGTAGTAGTAGTAGTAGTAGCGGTGACAGACATGGCTTTATAAGTCTGTATCGGCTTACACAAGAAGTGCAGAAATTTCACACGCTTGTTTTCTCACAACACCTCCTCCCTGTCGTCTTGGGGATCTAAATTTGTCGTGATCTTTTGGCCCTAACAGACGAGCCTTTAGATGTTTTTTTTAACTCTTTGTTTTTTTGTGTTCCTTCTCATAAATGTAATCAAAACACATCCAACAGTTTTAATTTTCAACACTCCGCCATCTGATTTTTCCCTCGGACATACAGTACACAAATTACTGAAAGAAGTACACAATCAACAAAGTTACTTACATCAGGCAAAGGTTTAGAGAGGAGAGGAGAGCTGAATGATTGGCAGCTGATTTCAGAGACAACATAGACAATACAAACTAATGTCTATGAAAGACAGTGTTTCCCCACCTAGTGCAATGAGGCACGTATAGTACACACACATTCCCAGGCACGCACATTCCCACACACACATACACACAAAATGGCTCCTTGTAAAGACACAAGACAGAAGACACGTTTGGCTCTAAGACGAGCTTTTTAGTCTGTGGACGCCGGAGATGTGGGGAGTGAGGGGGGCAAAGACAGAAAAAGGACAAGTGAGCACAGAAAAGTGTCACACACAAGGTCACAGTGACACACAGGCATACACACAGACACGCACAAATACAAAACAAACACGCCCACAAACACAGAAACACACACTAATAAGAGCAACACAGATGTGTGTTTCCTTCAAAAGTCTTGTCAGGAACATGATATGAGGTTCTGAAGCTTGACGATGACTTCTCGCGAAAAAAACAAAGTCCTATAAGGATAGAAAAATAAAATACAGTGGTGATATCCTTCCCTGTGGGATTACATCCTCCAAACAGATGCTGGTCCAATCTAAAATTCAGGCTTTGTCCAACCTGTTTAGTCCAACGATAGGAAAAGTTTGGCTGTTTGGCTTAAAAGCCGCAGTCGCTCAAATAGTTCCTGTCTCTGACAAGCTCACACCGTCATCATCCACAGTGGATAGCAAAAAAATGGCATGAATTAACTCCTTTCCTGATGGCAGTATGTATACAGTTTCACACAAATGACAGAGCAAAAGAAAAACGACACCGATGAGCACCATGAGGACTGTGACACAAAGCATGAGGAAGAGGGACACATTTCAAGGTTGCTTAACATGCTTAGACCAATGACACTGTCCTCATTTTCACTCCTCTGACATCAATAAAGACCATTGGACCCTTTGTCGTCTTTCCTCTGGGGAAAATAAGCGAGTTAACTCTGAAACCAGAGGGACCTGGAGAAGACGTCCAATATGGCCGGGATAATCCACCGTGGATGTTTTGTCCTGCTATGTACTACGTGAGATGTTTTCCTATACAGTACGGCATATACTGTACACCACTGTCGCAAAAAAAGAAAAAAAAATATTGACATATGGATTTCTTCTTTTATAGTCTGTACAGGGCATGAACCTTTGGTCCTGGTTAGAATGACCATTCTAAGATGGCTTTCTTTTTTTTCTTTTTTGTTTTGAAGAGAGAAAAGTTTGTCACATCACACTCCTTTTAGATGAAATACTACACTAATCTGAAGCACACATGAACTACGCACATACTACAAACTCTGTATTTATGTGTGTGTGTGTGTGTTTGTGTGTGTGAGAGAGAGAAGTGTGTGCGCTTCTTTTTTAGAAATGCCAAATGTACACCCGATATCCGTCCTTACAGTACCCTTTAGTGTCCGCATGTTTTTTGTAAATGTGTAGTCTGATGCTTAAAGTGTAGCTTGTGATGGATGTCGTTTTTTTTTTTTTCTTTCCCCCATCGCCTCAGTAAAGACAGCACAGGAGCTGGAGGATTCATTAGCAGGAGCAAAACAGCACTAGCAGTCGGACACTAGCAGTGTCTCCGCGTCTCTCTTTCTTTGATGGAGAGAATTATTCACAGATGAGAGGAAAGAAAGGAAAGTCTGGAGCTGTAGAGATGATAATGACCTGAGGAAAGAAGAAATAGGGGGAGAAGAGGGAGATTAAGCAATACAGAGACAGTAGGGGGGATGAGAGAATATATAAACAGCATGCAGTACAGTAAGTTTGTGGGGAGAAGGGGGGGAGCATTACATAACCCATAACATCTAGATTATACAGATGCTTCTGCCTTGGAGCTCCTACATCTGACAGCCTCCACTTTATCACACACTCACAGTTAGGTCATGCTTTTAAAGACTTGACTACTTCCGCTGTGTGTAAATCTGACTGGAGAGCATACATTTCACAGGCAGAAATCAAGGAGGTATTGAAATGTTTATGGAATGCTAATACAAATGACAATATGCTGAGAAGTCCCCCCCTTCTGATAAGCAATGGAAAGAAGAACGTAAGAAGAAGCTCACAGTTTATTCGGAGTGGGGACTGTCCACGACGATGTGCGGCTTAGAGGACGGCGTTGCATCACCCTTTGACACAAATGTACCAATCGCTTTTTCCTGTGAGGAGAAGACAGTTTGCCAACATTATTGGTCAGTCGTGTCTCATGTTAGATGTCTATGCACTGTAAATATACTGTGTCAAAATCATTTTAACAGATCTTGTCAAAAGCTTGAACTATCCCTTTAATTTTGAATGGTTTGAAGTATTTTACATGATAATATGTGGATATAGAAAGAAATAATCTTTCTATAACTAAAAGCTTGGCATGCAAAATTACATAATTATGTATTAAAATATGATGCAACATAGATTTCTAAACTGTATATGAAGTAATTAAAAGTTTCATACTAAGCGACATTAATTTTGAGATATAAATTATTCCATCATTGCTACTGCTACTGATACTGCACACTGACTTAGTGTCACTAATGGTATGCCTCAAATGTTACTGCGGCTCTACCACTAATCACTGTAATGATTAATGATAATATGTATATAATAAGAATCATTTTAGTTATGCTCAGCACCGACAGAAGATTAGAATGTAGCACAATGTCATATTCAGGACACACACACACACACACACGATCATATTATTACCTCCACAAGCTGATGCCAGTGCTCTATTGGTTTGCGTGGATTGGCCAACATGGCCGCCCAGTGCTCCCTCCCTGGACCTTCAGCTTCGCTGCCCACACGACACATCCCTATAACCTCGTTATGACCAATGCTGACATGCAGCAAGGCACGGAGGGACGGATGCAAGGACGAGAAAGCAGAGCAGACAGTCAGAGAAGGAAGGGGGTGGAGAGAGGGATATAAAAAAGCAGAGACAGAGAGGGAGACAGTAAGAAACAGGCAGAGAGACTCATTTATCAACCTTGAGCGCTGGGAAAAGAGTACAGCAGTTGAGGAAGGATATTGAATAGCAGCAGCTCTACAAATACACACAGCACTGTGTAAAAGCTTGATGTCAGTGGGGGTGCAGGCACGAGCACAAACGTACAAAAGCACAAACATACAAAAGCTCACACCTATAGAGATGCCAAATGGTGGGTAGACTACATAATAGGGAGGCGGTGCATTTATACACAAACACATCAAGCAGCCAAGTGATGCTGTGAGCGGCAGACAGACAAACACTGGCAGGGTTACACTTCTTCCTTCACCATTAGCATAAATCATGCCTATTCATGAGGTGCCCGTCTATGTACAACAGGGAACATCCACCAGGAGGCTGACTCATGAGTGGGCCCTCATCCTGTTTATCACTGTCGCAACACCATCAAAAATGTGGCGACCCAAAAGCAACATCATGCCGTACTGTAGGTGCAAAACACACATTCCGTTTCCAGCACAGTAATGATCGGTCCCGGGAGCATGCTCTGATATAATAACACCTCAGCTTGCTCACCAGTCATAGTCCATCACTGCAATGATGATAGATACACTTTCTATGTTTTCATTGGGAATGTCAAACACCAACGCCTCATTGTACGTGGGATTCAGTGTGTTCTTCTTAATAGAGGTCTTCCTCTTTTTTAGCCTTCTCCCATCACATATGAGAGAGGCCTTCACGTATGGGTCTGAAGCAGAGACAGTGAGAGAGGAAGAGAAGGACGAGGAAGATGGGGACGGGAAGAGAGATACGGAAGTGCGATGAGAAGCAGTGCAGAAGAAGAGAGGGAGACAGAGAGAGCGGGGGAGGAAGCAGAGAGAATAAGATAAGGAGGGAGACTCCTGCGAACCCTGTTAGGTATTATGTTCACAGGTATCCGCATCTGTAACACATAAAAGGCATGAAAATCAAGTCACCTTGGCAAAGCTGGATTAAGAACACAAAGGGAGAAAAGCAGCACAGGTTGAATCACTTCGGTTATCCATTCAACATGTGCAGCTCAGTGACAGCAGCCAAGGAAAACACACACACACTCACACACACACACACCGCTCAGATTTTATGCTGCCTTTAAGCATCTTTCAGACACTGCAATCATGTTGGGATCATGATGACAATAATAACAGCGTTATCATTCCAGATCTAGAGGCATTGTCATCGCAATCATCAAGTCTTTAGGTGAATGATAACTGAAGAATATTAGCTAATTAAATATTAACATTAGCAATCACATTTCTGAATGTCAGTCTCATGAGTAAAAACTGCTTTTGAACTACACTTGCAGCTCATTTTGCCTTGAACAGGCCTTTCTTACTGGTTGTTGTTTTTGTATAAAAATAAACTTTATCCCATGAGGTAACATATCCATAATGTATAAAGTGCTTCTTTCACACTTAGATACACTCAATCTGATCCACCATACAAAGACATTAATTCACATGCTTCATTTACTTCAGTCAGTGACTTAGGCTTTAAAAAAAAAAGCCTTTCTGATTATATTTTGTCATCTTGCAACAAACTGGCACCATGGTCACATACAAAATCAGCATGTCTATGTAGACTATGTTAGCCCACTGTACTTTAGTCCAGTTATTAATCAGAATGAGACAGAGCGACATGTATTTTTTAATATCCATGCTGTCATAAATTTCCTGTGAATGAGTTTACAGTCAGGCTGCTTGCTGGAGGTCTCGCAGCAGCAGCAGCAGGATGTGTGTGAGTGTGTATTCCCCTACCTGAGAAACCAGTCAGGTCCATGGCTTTGAGGTTGGTGGCCTTGATGACTGTAGCAGTGAGCCTGCCTGCAGTGGGCAGGTAACACAGCGAGAAATTAAGCTCCCCGAGATCAGCCTTCTCCTGTAGGTCATCACATACACACAAAACGGCCATCAGAAAAAGGTGATAATACACACATATACGTGACATCAGAAACAGACAGCTCGGATGAAAACTAACAGACATCCTTTTGGTTTGCTATGATTTTCTAAAGCCTGAAAAGAGCTACATCTCTGACCGATGATGAGCGACAGCCGGCATCTTAACGTGGACGGGTAGAGTGTTTAGGCAGAGGGAAAGTGCCGTCACTGTAAATGAATCATATGCCAATCTGTCGAAGTCCCCGAGTGCAGGAAAGTGTTAAGGGAGGCGACATTTCTCCAGGCTTTTTATATCCTTCCCATCTGATCTTCTCGCTGCCTGTGGTCTCAGTGGCACCACAGTAATGACACCAGTGGTATTCAGGTCACACCATGGTGTGATGACTCCTTAGTGGCTTACTAATCAATACTTCCCAAAGTGAAACACTAAAATACAATGAGATGCTGATGCTTTAAACTTATTTAATAAATGAAAACGCCCATGCCAAAAGAATTTAAGACTTCGCTGTATCTAATTTGCTAATAGCCTTCTATGAATATTTCAAATAAATCTACTTGGACGTTGCCTAATATAATGTTTGGATGTGGCTAGCAGTGCCTTTCCTATAATCTATCTGGACTGAAGCAGGTTTTTCACATCACCAGACTCTGAATTAATCTATACTGCAGGCACATTTTCTGTATATCCTCTCCATGCAGCCTGATTTCCCCCACAACAGACAACAATGCACATGCTTCCCTGAGTGTCATGAAAGCGAAGGGAGATTAAAGTCATTTGAATTTCATAAGACAATGAAGAGCAGCTCATTTGAATGTCTTGTTCACGGCACACATTTCTGACAGGATATACCCTGACAGGACAGGGGGGGTCAGAGCGATTCAAAACAATCTCTGTGGATGACTGGAAAATTGAACAAAATTCATAATAATAACAAAAACAAAAGAGGAATAGAATGGGTTCCCAGGAAACACGATGCAGCTACATGCACCCTGACTCAGCCAGGAGAAGAACAAGAAGTCTATCAACAGATGGTACGGTCCCCACTGGGCCCTGATCTCAACATCGTGGAGTCAGACTGGGATTATAACAGCAGACAGAAGCACCACCTGAAACTCCCTCTTCCATGCTGGGAGAGTTGGTGCCTTTATTTAAAAAGAAGTGCAAAGAATTCTATTTACTGCACACACACACACACTAGTCGTAGCATTATTTGTGAATGCGTTCTCACTTTACACATCACAATATTTTCTTACAATCCTAAAATATAGGCTTATACCCTTTGGCTCCACAGTGGCATATGATTTTACTTTCATTTTATTTTCTCTTTAGATTCATTTTTTAAGCTTATGGGATGCATTTCTGCTTGAAATCCTTTTGTGAAACTGTCACTTTTGTCATGTTTGATACGCTCCACTCCTCGTTCAGTTCTAATCATCACAGTTTTAGGCTTGTAATTTGCAGAAGCAATGGCCCAAAAATCATCTCACGGTTTGTTCAAATTTCATCTAATCTAATCTCCAGTGGGCATCTCCTCCAAATGAATGTGACTGCTTTGGGTTTTTTTCTCACCGCTGTGCCCTCCACAATGTCCCTCCAGATGGGTTTGTCCCCGCTGCCCTCACTGAAGTCCAGCAGGTTGTCCACCACTACCTGACCTATCAGGTCGTGTCTGGAGAAGCGGTCGAAGTCATAGACGGAGAAATGCAGCTTTCTGGAATGTAGCTCATTCAGCGGCACGCCGAACTGAAACGTCTCATTGAACACTGGGTTTAAGGTCTTTCTGTGGACCTGAGAGAGAGAGAAAGAAAGAGAGAGAGAGAGAGAGAGAGAGAGGGTGTATGGTAGCACATTAGATCATAACATCATGCTGCCGACGTCAGTTTTAATCATCAGATGGATTCTGGATTATTGCTCCTCAGTGGTCTCATCATTGTAAAGCATACACATCACATCTTTGCAATATCAACATGCATGATCCCTGCCTTGTAACAAATTAATAATGTTGCCCATTAAATAATCATTAAATAGGTAAAGTAACCTGCTTATTTCCAAAATGGCCTATTGGTTTGCATGTATATTTTTTGTATAATAACTAATAATTAAACAGTACTTTGCATGATGTTACATTCTTAAATTTAGGTATTTTTGTTGCATTCCAGTTGCAGACATGGGCAAAGATTTTCCAATAAGATAAATTAAAGGAACACAGCAGGTATTTCTGTCAAACATGGACCTTGAATTCTCTACCCAGAATTGTATTTTTTAGCTGGTATAAAACACATTTTCAGCATTTTTTTTTTAAATCACGGTACAACGAAACAGACATTTTTCTCTCTTTTTCTTTAATTGGACATGAGCTTAGGCAGGTAGAGCTTTTAATGTCTCTTTTTAATTGTTTTCTTTCCTTCCTTGCTCCTCATTCAACCCACTGAGCTCTCCTCCAGCTTAATCCAAAGCAAATTGAAAAACAAAGAGCTACTAGAGCAGTGTCGGCAATCTAAAAGCTTTGATTAACTACTTGCGCGATGATTCACTTTGTGCTGGATATACCATAATGGACATTATTCCATGTAAATGTCATACAGTTCTGTGTTAAATTGATCTACATTATTTCAAAAAACATGACGTATCAGGACACAGAATAATATTAGAGAAAGGTTTGATTAATAGTGTGGCAGGCTGGCTGAAATGTCCTTGGGCAATATAATTAACCTCTAACACTCCGGCTGACATTGTTCCTTTGAAAGTGAATTTCACCTTTTCCTTTTGGGATGAAAGATCAAATAAAAGCTGCTGAAATGAAATAAAGACTTCAAACACAATGTGGTTCTTTTTGTGCTGGTGTCCCATCTTCTAACACGTTTCCTATATGATTGTGTTTACTCCATGTTAGTTCACCTCCAGCGTGTCACAACAAACTGTATCAGTTTAAATGGAAGAATCGAGCGGGATAGAAAGTTTCCTGCTCGTCTCATTTCAGCAAGCTGCCATGGCCATTTGTAAACATGTCTTCCGCCTTGTTCAGTCCCCAACACAAAACCTTTCTGTTATTTGTTGATTCACCGTGGGATTTATTTGCGATCAAAGCATTTGATATAAATGCTGTCATGCAATAAAGCATGTGATAATTAAAATGTGACACACGCCTGATTTTCCGAATCCAACTTTTTGTCACTGCATCAGTGGGTCTGTCACTTTAGCTTTATTAGCACTTGATGATTACTTGCTAGCTGCGGATTAAACGTGCAGTTGATGGAGATGCTGTGAGTTCGGAAAACAGAGCACAACATCTGCTTGTAGGTGATGTATGTTTCTCTTTTGAATTTGGTTGGAGGGATAAAAGGCGCAGCAAAAATATGAGTGGTGTGAAAAATCCGATGTTAATGAGGATGTGATTGAAATTAAACAATCTCCTACACTCCAAACAAAAGAGGAGCTGTATTATGCAAATGAGTGAAGCATTTAAGCTTTTCTCTGGCTGAGGGGGCTTTTGTGACATGCAGGAGACAGTCGCACAAAAGATGAAACCAAAAGAGAGAAATTTTGAACTGGTACGGCTAAATTGTCACTGAAGCTCACTTTTCACTCTTTCCTTTTCTCAATTCTGACCCTTTGAAGGTTCAGAACAGCTCTCTGTTTTATCTCAACACTGTTGAAAAGTGCTGCTGATATTTATGGATATGTAGGCTACAACTCAACATTTGTGAGGCCAGCTCAAATGTCTTGAGCTTTTCCATAGAGAATAAATTAGGAGAAAGGAGGATTTTTTTAGGGCTAAGGATACATTTCCTGGTACAGAACGTCCTAAAATATTGACTTAACTGTCCTCAAACACCAGAAGAACACACAGGAGCTGAGTAGCAGTGCCCTGTAATAGTCTGAAGCACATTACCCTGAATAAATTATGCCCCAGATTAGATTAGATTACATTAGTGAAACTGCACTGATGAGCAGGCAGTGTCATCCGAGGAGCAGAATTAGAAAGTCAAATGATGAGAGGATTCTGTATGTTTTTGTTAGTGTGCGTGCCCCTGAGGACAGTGTGGTGGGAGTGTGTGAGGCACCTTTGTCTGGAATTTCTTCTTCCTGTCTGGCAGTAGGTAAATCTTCACATACGGGTCAGAGAAGCCGTTGGCATCCTTCGCTGGTAGGTCCAAAGCTTTCAGGATCTTCACCACCAACTGCTCCGTACTGAGAAATACACACACACGGAGCAAAGCCCATTAGACTTCAGGCATAATGAAAAGTGGGCACAGGAGTCACAAATTTACATTGTGAGACCCACACAGGATCAGCCCACACACACACACTCCTGTGCAGAACTTGTGCACACATTATGGTGTGGAAGGTTCTGGAGGCAAGACACATGTGCGTTTGTGTGTCACACCTGCTGCTGTGTCACGGTTGCATTATCAGTGATGTTAAATGTAAGAGAGCCACTCTGTCCAAAGCTAAGCTCATTAATTACCCTTAACACACCACCCTTTATTCTGCAGTCACTTGGGTCATATATACTGTAACATGCAGGTGCAACATTTTTTTATTAGTCGATAATAAAACATTAATCTTACTTTTCCACACTAATATTGATTGATACAATTTTCAGCCATAAATATTTAAACTTTTCTGATATCTACTTCTCAGATGCCAGCAAATGCAACTCTAGTAGTTGAGTAGAGTAGTGTAATAAATTGTAAATTGTATCTTTGTGTGTTCATCTTAAAAGCAAATAAATAATTAAAAAAACAATCAACTTGAACAGCTGCAGCCTAGCCAAGGCAATGATATGAGCGAGCATTGTAAAAATATATGCTTACTGATATTTGTTTTAATCAATACTGCAGTAAAGTCATATTTTTAAACAATATTCTACCACCTAATGACCCAAACACTATAAGAATATTAGAATAAATGACTCTGCTGTGGTAGATCTTTATTCAGTTGCATCACTGATTGGCAGGTATTTTAATACAAACTAAATCAATAAAACAATTTAAACAGTAATATCATAACTAGTAATTATATCCAATAATTCAACAATTTAATGATCACATTTTTATTTTCCATTTTACTAATTAACTAATCAACAAATCATAAATGACATATAAATTTAGACTCCTATGCTGAGGAAATTACAGGGTATGGCTTTTCTAAACGCCACTTCACTAACCAGGATTAAATGCTCCACTTTTCGCCCTCGATGTGTTTAAGGGAGTGACAAAAAGCACACGATAACAGCGCACACTGAACTATGAGCAGCTTTTGTCCAAAAATAGCATGATTGGCCCCTTACATACCAACAAACACACACCCACAAATGCACATATGCAGGCATTGTAGCGGGACTGTGAGCATTTGTTGGTCACGCATACAAATATGCAAGCATGCAACACACACATGAGCAGGCTAATGCACACATCTGAATGCTCTATCACACAGTCATGACCGCGTCTCCCACGTCGTTTATTATGTATTTAATTAGCAGATGAAGATGAAGATGGCTGGGAGGCCTTTAATCAGACCTTGTTAGACTGTGTCTGCCTGTGTTAACCAGTGTGTCAGCACTTCATTAGCTGCTGTAGGAGAGCAGCGCGAACTTTTGGAGATGGGGAAGGATCACCGGGGCAAACGCCAACAGTGACCCCAGCAGTTACAATGTCTACCGTCCAATCACAACTGAGATATCCTTGTTGACAATACAATACAACCGTGGCCAATACGGACACGTGATTACATCCAATTAAGCAATCACATGAACATGCTGGCACTGTGTGATCACATCAAATCAGGGGGATGATGTACAGGACAAACTGCTGCACGAAATCACATTTCCAGCCAGATAAATATTTTAACACGAAAGCCCTAACTGATTTAAATATGTACCTAATAATTACTCAATCTAATGTGACTGGCGATAGAGACTCTGCAGTCATCACCAGTACGCTTCACAGACAGCACTGTACAATAATTAGAAATGACAAGAAGTTTGTCCACAAATAAATAAATAAACAAATTCTTCCTGATCATCATGGATTCACCTACAGCTGTTACTTGGTACAAAAGACGTGGCTGCAGGGTTTTTTTTCCGCATCCCCACGTCTTATCTCAGAACAAGACATGAGCCTGAACCAAAACCAAGGCTTTTACACAATCCCTGAGGCACGCTGCAGAGAATATACCTATTACAGCTGGAACAGGGAGTGAAATTCACGGCCTTATTCCTGGCAGACAATGCCTGAAAGCTAGCTGTTATTCCCAAAGCGGAAATGTGTCAGCTTTTAATGGGATTGTCAATAGAAATGCCTTTCCCACAGGATCTGAGGAAGATTGACATTGTTGTTCTGACTGTTACGCTCCAAACAACAGGGTCTCACACATTAACATACTCGTCTTATCACTAACACACCTCTGTGTGTGTGTGTCTATCCGCACACATGCCCACGCTTGTTTTCCTACATATTCCTTTTTTACACCTCAGTCACCTCATCTCCCTGAAACAATTTCCCTTCAGTATAATGACAGGCAAGTGCACGGTGACATAAATTATCTTGTGACTCAATAAATGGGGAACACATGAATGGTTTCCATCATTATACCCTCCCTCTCCATCCAAATCCTTTGCTAATTCTCTGTATCTTTAACTCCCACTATAACACAGTCTGGTGTTTTTATGTGTTGACAGGGTTGCTGTTTAAAGTGGCTCACCATATATAATTCATGACTGAAACGACCTCTTGCTGCCTTTCTTTTCTGACCATCAGCACTTTCGCCCAATGTAATGTTTCCACATGTCGGGCCAGGCAGAAGTGGGAACTGCCAGCTGAGCCGGTGACAGTGTGCCACACACTCCTCCCCACAACCCATCCAGACTCGCGTTCATATACACACTCTCCCATCATCTGCTCCTCACAGCATGGTACCCACCAATTACGTCCTAACACCTACATTCTCCAGCAGAGAACATGTAGCTGAGGAGGTAACTAAAAGTAACTACAGAGCACGGTGCATAAAAAGACACAGATGTAACTAATGGTGACACTTTATTATTTTTGAACAAGATTATCATAAATGAATGGGACCAAAAACAACAGATCATGTGCTAGTGGTACATTTTACAGAAGGAGGATAAAGCCAGTGCTCGCTCAATTTTCTACTTCAGCTGGAGGTTTTTCTTTTTTTATGTCTGCTGAAAAGGATACGCAGAAAAACACACACACACGAAGCACCCCACTAAAGAATTCAGCAAACCAGCATCTGTTTGCAGCCCTCTGACTTAGAACATCATAACCACCGCTACGATCAAAGTGGTGCATCAACATTAACCACTGGAGATATGTTAAACTATGGTGCCGCGGTTCCACACAGCGCTGGATTCACTTCACAATGCTCAGGTCTTATTTAGGATTCAGTTCTCCACATGGTGTACAGCTATCAGTATCAGTCAGTAATATACTGACTGCTAAATTTATTTTTGTATCTTTTAACATGGCTCTATGGACAACTGTTCAGCACAGACTATTTCTCAGCAACTGTTAGGTGGATTGCAATGAAACTTGGCATTTGCAGTGTTGTGTTTAGAACTAAATGCTCAGCTCAGTTAAAATAAATTGAAAATGGAGGTTGACTGACAGATGGGATGGGATGGTATGCGATACACATTCAAGGTCTGTATGGTTACAGCAGGTCAAAATTATACTTTCCAATGACATTTGTCACAACCTTCAAATTCTAGTGGAATGAAAGTATTTGAAAGATGATTTTAAAGATGCCGAATACAAAACTGTCTGAAAGCACAGGTTTATATAAGACTTTATAGGATGATGACACATTGCTAATTCAAATACTTCATATAAAGTGATACGCACCACTTTTCTGCAAAATATGTATATTCGTCCACTGCTCTATGAGAGTGCTGATATATGTGTGTTTTCTAATCAAAACACAGGGCATGCAATCTGCTAGACAGCAATCAATAAATCTAGTCTCCTAGCTGCTAGTGCAGCACCTTCAGGCTAACCTGGCGGTGATGTAATAGCCTCAGTGTTTACAGTTACATCTTAAATGATTTATTCATGTAGAAAATTCTACACTTTCTCACAGACCGGCAGAGTACAAACTCGCTGACTTACTTGAAGGCGTAGCGCAGCAGGAAGCTGATCTTGCCGCAGGTGTCACCCTGTTTTCCTTCACCCTGGTCACCTTTGGGTCTGTAGAGCTCTGGTTTGATCTGCCCAATGCTGGTTACCTGTTCCTTCTCCTCACCGTGGAAATCAGGACTGGAGAGCTGGTGAGTCATGGGCTTGGGCCTGAACACACACAGAAGTGCATAGAGGGTGAATATTAAGTGAAGAGCACACACATACTCACCACCGGGGTGAATCAGCAGCTTAATCAGCTATGCAGTGGCAGCTGAATTGGAGTTTATCCACAGTTTTCAGTTTGCCTCGGAGATTGTACACCTTTTTATACATGCATGCACTTGTACGCATCATCAGCTCCACACTAGCTGTGTGATAATGGGGCTATTATGAAAGAATGAGATTTATCATATTTGTATTTATCTTCCTTCTGTTTTTTGGGATTTTTTTTTTACTATGCTTAGAAAATATCAATCCAACTAAATCAAATAAAATGACATAAGATGAAAATAACAAATGAATAAATAAAACAAAAATAAAATAAAACTCCTTATTTATCACTGCATTAGCAGCAAAAACCTAAACTTAAAGATGTGAGGGAAATATGTGCTGTAGTCAGACACTGACCGTGGGGTGACCTGCTGCTGCGAGTGAGCGTTGGGCAGGTCTTTGTTGGGATGAGCTCCTCCCTCTGAGTTGGGCACATCTGGAGATGTCTGACTCAGTTTCAGAGTTCCTGAAAAGAAAATACGGAGAAAACAATCATCAGTGACACACGTGCCTCTGTTGCTTACACTATTGTGGTGTGCATGGTAACAGTGGTAAAAGACCTATGTTTTTGTCAGCAACATTGATCTCATTGATTGTATTACTTTGATTTAATGCGCTGTGATTTAGGGACAGAGGGGAAGGGAAGGAGCGAGCAGACATATTTACAATGGCAGAACAGGAGCCAGCATGAAAGGCACACAGAGATGTGAAAGAAGGCAACATCCAGCTGCAATAAAGGCAGCCAGCAAACATTTGACTATGAGAAATGATGAACTACCTGCACCAGTGTTGACAGCCAGCATAAACACAACACCACAATGAGCTCTTTTCTAAACTGGTTTATACAATCAGGCCCAAAATGGACTATTACATGTAATGCTTTTGGTTGCTGCGCACTCATTAGCCAGATCTGACCACCACTCCCTCACATGCTCTCTGGGTAGAATGCCTTGTTAGTTACAAAACTAGAGTGACATTTGTGTTAAATGTTAAATTCAAAAGGATAAACAAAATCCAGTGGAGATGCTGAGATCAAGACAGTTGCAACAAACTGACCAATATTTGCATTTTTAATTTGTGTAATTATACATATCAAAAAGTGTGATGTGACAGCCCACTCTCTCAGCAGCTTTTGCAAGCTTTTGAGCTTGTTTCTAGTCGCAGCAGGTAGCTGTTTTCTGCAGACTGGCTCAGATAAAACTAGCAGCTAAGGAGAAAGATTTTCTTCACAGTGTGCAGAGCCTAAAACAAAGCTTAGAGAATAAAAGAGTTATATTCATCTCGTGGCCAGAAACAGGTCGTCAAAAGTTTTTGGTTAAAGATTGGTAGGCCTGTCTTTTAGCATTCACTGTTCTGCACAATATAACCAAGAGATAAAATAATGGATCCTTTAATAAAAAAAGAATATTTAATAGCAGATATTTGTGGTCTTTTAAACTTCACCTATATGCACAGTGTACCTTTTACTACTGCATAACTAGGTATCTCCAATAAGGGACTATCCAGAGAGTAAAAGTAATATTCCCAACACTCACCGAAATAAACCCCATATATATGTACAATAACAGTCAGCATTCATCATACTGGTGCAGCACAGACAAATTATTTTTACAGTATGTAGGTAAATGTATTAAATTCAGTTCTCTGTGAGTATATTAAAATGAGACGTTATTGACTGTGGCATTGCATTACTCTTTCAGTCAGACTGAAGTGTCTGAGCTCAGTCTGTCTTACTCACCAGCATTGTTGGGGTAGGAGTCCATGTCCAGGTAAGAGTGCTCCTGGGTTTCATGAGGGCCTCCAACCACCCCGCCGACCTCCCCCCTCTCCACCCCCACCAGGTCAGCAAAATGGGGATGATGCTGGCCCTGCTGGCCCAACGAGGGGTAGAGCGAGGACGAGGAGTGGCCCTCCTTCCTCTGCAGCAACGGGGGCAAGAGCGACGACCCCCCAGCACCGCCGAGGCTCCCGACACCAGCGCTTCCGGGCAGCAGCCCCGACGTCAGGCTCAGGCCCCCGCCCTCCTTGTCCCGCCATGGCAGCCAGCAAAGCTTCCAAGAGACGAAGAGGGAGACGGAGAGGAGGACGATGCCACAGAATGTAACAATGACCGACAGCAGACTCACAGAGATCTCTACAGAGGCACAAAGACAAGGATGACAGGTAAGAGAGGTGTTTTAACAAATAAGAGGGAGTCACAATGTCAAAGACTTTTAAAAGACTAAGCACTGAGGCCTGGGCAGATGCACCTACACTTCCATCACAGCTATTTTATCCACTTCCTCAGTATGCGCCTAATTTACACACTGACACATTAAACATATGCCTAACAAATCAACAGCAAACCACTGCATGATCAACAGCCCATACACCCCCTTCACACACACACACACACACTGTCACCAGCGTCACCACAATATCTACAAATCACACATCACGGAGCAGGAGAGGAAACCTGCTGTAGGCATAAATTGCAATATGCAGCCATCGCCTGAAGCTCATGTCCCACATTTGAATGCTGCGCTTCAAATGGGGGCAAACGTCGGCAGAGCGGATGTTGTTAGGGAAGGAGAGGAGACAAGGCGGGATGGGGGAGGGTTTGCAAACAATTAAAAAAGAAAAGAAAGAAAAACACCCACAGTGATGTCTCTCTATGCAATGTCATCCTGGCTTTTCTCATGGTTAGGAGCTTTTTAATGTGTGACTGCTTAAGATTCATGTCTGAGGAATGGGATGGGGCTGTGGGGGGGGGGGGGGGGGGTGAGGGAGGGAAATGTGTGTGGATATGTGGGGGTTTGAAAGGGGTGGAGTATGACTCATCCAAATGGGAAAAGTGTACAGACTAAAAGAAAAGCGCCGTTTCAGCACCAGACTGCCGGACAGTTCCAGCAACAGCCTCTGTCAAAGACAGTGAGAGAGAGTGAGAGGGAGTGGACGTGAGCTTGGCAACTTTTGGAGTTCTGGTCATGGTTTGGACGCACACACATCTACACATGCTGGAGTAGAATTCATGATAAATTCATACATTTGTAAATACCTCATAAATATTCTATGAATATTTATAAATAAATAGACTAAATATACAATGAATATTTATTATTATCCTGGACCATTTGAAGTCTTTTTATAAATAGCATCTTTTGGTCTGATGACTGTCTTGACAAAAGACCAATCAGAGTCTGCAACAAGCCCAGAGCCCTCAGCATGAATATTCATGTTGGTAAGTAGACCAAGAAGAGTCATTACAGTAAAGTGTGCAGACTCTGTACTCTTCTCCACCTTGCGGCATCTGAGTGAAATTTTTCCCTTTAGCCCTTTTGGGTTCAGTCCAGACCAAAGAGATGCCAATTAACAACCCTTCCAGTTTGCGGGCAGACCAGTCATCACCTGCACTGTTTCACCATCAGTGGGAAATGTTTTTCCAAACTCCCACAAGAGCCTGCATTTCTTTAACCCTGTTTTCATGTAATTGACTTCATTTCAGTGTGTCTTAATGGGTTTGACAAAGGCATAAACACTGTTAAATCACATAAAAAAGAATGAAATTTGTAACAAGCTAACAACAAGACTGAGAGCAAATGAGTGAAAACAAGACAACAGCAGCCAATCCTACAGCCCTGGGCAACATCTTCTAGAATCCAGTTCTGTCTCCACCCGCCCTTTTTTTTTTCTTCCTCTTTCACTCTTCCCTCCATAATCCCCTCAAACACCCCCCCCCCCCCCCCACCCACCCCATTCCTCACTGTCATTTCTTTTCCCATGCTGTCTGCCTCTGCATGCTCTCCTCTCTTTATTCGTCACCCCTACCTTCTTTCCGTATCCCCCACTGCTCAGCCTCGCCTTCCCCGCTCTCCCTTCTGTGAATTATTCATCAGTCTGTGTATGTCATTAATCAGCACTTGTTCAAAAGATATGATGGGGGGGTGGGGGGGTGTATATAGGTGGGGGATGGGAGAGGGGACATCGATCTGTCTCGGTGGCGAACAAGCTGGGGTGGGAATCCAGGGGATTAAAAAAAAGGAAAAGGGAAAGAAAAGCAAAAGAGAACATGACAACTGAGATCAGGAAACAGGAAGGGGAAAGTGATGGAAGGAAAGAGGGCAAGAGAAAAATAAGGTAGGAAATACAGGAAGAAGAAGTACAGCAGTTAAGAGGTGGAATGGAGTAAAAGAAATATACTATCCCAGCCACAGAATGGCCAACAGGGCTCTGACAGACACAGGGAGAGGGCTGAAAACAGATTGGCGAACATGTTGAAAGAGACATATAAGCTGACTGGGTCTATTCCCTCTTTTTGTTCACACGGAGGAGGAGGAGGAGGAAGGTTGATAAAGTCGATTCAGCAACTACACCATGTGTGAAAGAGTAGAAACCAAAAAGGCAATGATAGAGAGAAACAGAGAGATGGAGGATAACAAGCTGACAATGATTTAGAGCGAAACCTAAAGAGGGGAGGAGTTTAAGGATGAGAAAGGTTAATGTATTGATCTGGAGGGGGAAAAACAAAGTGAGGAGGCAGAGGAGTAGGTTGTGTGTGGCTGGCAGATCAGGGTGCGCTGATAAGACACGGTTGTGATCAAACGTGTGCAGCGACTGTCGGGGGCCAAACCACTCTCCTCCATTTGTCTCTCTTTAGGGCAGTCGCTGTACCTTCCCGAGCACTGATCCTGCCAAAGATCTATTGCTAATCCACAAAGCATAAAAAGCAAGTCAGCAGGTGGGTAGGTGGGTGAGTAGAAGGCCTCTGATGTGCGCCGCGAAGAGGGACTGAGACTCCCTGTCAATCAGCGAGTGATGCAAGCCCACTGGGAGTCGTACATAGCTCCACATCAAACACATCTTCGCTGCTTACACAAGCCATTCACTGACAGCTTTCGGCGGTCGTAGCCCTCTAAGGAATCGGAGACTTCCATCAGCAAACACCGAGAAATCACAGCTGGTAAGCGACGGGGGCCAACGCCTAAAACCATGGCATGACATTTCTTCACAGAGCCATCCAAATCTCCAGTGGCAACACACAGCCAATCCAGGCTAATCTACACTGAGCCACAGATCCACGCTAATCTGCATAACAGCACATTGCACTTCTAAATGCCTCAGAGAGAATCCTCACACAATACCTACTCCACAGTATAGTATGGTGTACCTATTCAGTTTAGCTAAAAAAACATAAGCCATCTCAGAGATAACAGTGACAGAAATCTACAAGACTCTTTTGGGAATCATAAAAGAAATGGACGGACTTGTACCTTAGTCATTTCAATCTAGCACTTAAATATTTAATGGGTTGTTGTTCTGAGTGCACAGTACCTCTAACCATCCATGAACATCAGCACTTTCGTTTCTTACCTTAAAATCTAACATGTGTCGTGTTGTCTTGTAATGTACAGACAAACATGTTGCACAGATGTTTTGAGAGACAAACCTTATTCAGATCATAATGGGAAAGCAAAACCTGAATGAATTCCACTTTAAAAGAGATACATTTTGAGTGGGTGATCCGTTTCTTAAAGCAAAACCCAAAATCTTTCTCAGCATCAAACATTGCCTCCCTGTAGGCTTGAAAGGTGTCTGTGAAGTTCACACATTCCTCCCTCACAGAGTACAGCTGCTGTGGTCTTCCTGAATATATTAAATTGAAAATCAAAGCTAACTAAAGTTGTTTTCAATGTGGGAAAAAAAGAATAAAAACATACAGAGGTGCCATATCAGTTTTTTTTTGCATTTAGCATTTGGCAATGTTCTTCTCTGATTGTCAAAATGTAGACACAAACTGAGCAGAGGAGGTGTTTATTTTGCAGGAAATGTGTGAGGAGTTTTGATCTCTCCAATGTCAAAGCTTGTTTTCACTGCAGTGCGTAGAAAGTGATGTGAATCAAACTGACCATAGCTCCGCCACCTCCATCTGTGTGATGGAGGAACTGAGATGGCGAGGCTTTAATACTTGAAGCATGTTCCAGGGGTTTGCTTTAAATGCTAATATTGCAAATATCAGAAAAAACCTGCCAAAAGTGACCCCAGTGGCCATGCAGTGAACTGCAGTCTATTGCATGCACGTATTTAGCTTGTCCTAGGAATTGTTTTGATAAGTTATAATGATACTTGCAAATGACAAATAAAAAGCAAAAAGCAAGTTGGACAAGGCTAGCATTCAGGATAACCATTTACCATTTACCACCAATTAACCATTGCTGCACACCGATGCAAGACACATGGAGGCAAGCATTAACGGATCCTTCACACAGAACTTAAGTTATTGTAACTTTCAAAGCAGGAGAACCAGGTTTTCTTGCACTGTAATAGAGTCACTCTTGTCACATCACACTGTCAGACTGACTGATAAGAAGCTAACCTGTGTCGATCTGTCTGTTGCGACCCCTCAGCAGATAGCTAAACTCCTGGCAGCGCTCGCTCTGGCTGTAGCCCCTCGGGGAGTTGAAGCATAGCTCCTCCACCAGCACCAGCGCCTTCTTACACAGGTCTTCATCCCAGTCTCCCGACATCCTCCAATCCGCATCGCACTCTCACCAGCAGTCAGCCAATGACAGCGCAGCCCTGGCCGCCCTCACCTATCGGACGGCACTTGGGTAAGCAGAGTGTTGGCCCGTCCACCTTTTACAAGGTGTGAGCTGAGAAGGATGAGGCGAAGGAAGAGGAGTGGGCACCGGCGATGGAGGAATGACACCAGGGGGCTTTGCTGGGGGTCTCAGTCTAGATCAAAGAGACCAGACTGACATGCCCACGTATGACTGACACCCTCCCCTCTCAGGTTGCCTGAAAGAGACAGAGACCCCAGCAACTTAAGTGTCAGGACATCAAAGTACACAAATCAAGTTTCTGGCAGATTGGTCACCTTAGTCATTAAGTGAGAACACCGTGCCAGATCCATCAGCGTGTTCATGACAGATCAATGGCTCTGGTGTTACATAATATTACTTTAGCATACACCATGAAGAGTGATGCTAAGGAGTTGAGTTGAGTAAAAAATTAGAAAATGTAATCTTGTTGCAGGCCCAACTAAATGCTAAAAATCCTGATGTGTAATAAAATCTGGCACATTTGTGCTAAAGGAAAAATCTAGTTGCTGGTCATACCGATGAGCCTCCTGTCATTACCACAGGCCCCACTGTTGGTGATTTAAACATTTCTGCATTTGGTAGAAAAATCTTGTTCATAAAACTGTTGGGTCTGTGGATTATCTTGGATGTTCCTCCAGGCCGAGTGCAGTGCTCCTGCATTTTTCAAATGCTTTCAGAATCACAAATGAATTTCCACTTATCTCTGGTGTATAAGGGGCAGCAGGAGAATGCTTTTGGACCAATAAAGGCGTCTATGTACGGCCTGAAGAATAAAACCGATGAGTTAATGAGCCCTGAATTATCTGTGAAGGCATAAATAAAGTATTTTGAACTGAAATGAATTTTAAAAACTGCTGTTTGGTGCTAATTTATCAGGCCTGAAAGCAACAATTTCCTTTTATATTTAACTGAATTTTGTATTACAAAGTAGATGTACAAGCATTAGAAGAGTTAAAACTGCATACGCTGCATCGTAACATTCTTATTTTCAGTTTGTATTACCTTGCACTTTGTATAATGCCTTCACTCCACATGGTGCACATTTAATTGCACAGAGCCATGCTGTCAATTATCTCCTGTGGATATGGTGATTATTTAGGTGTCTAAAACTGACCAATGGGTCAGTCATTATGAAACTTCATGTAATCAGACTAAAACACCTTTTACTATAATTACACTGTAATTTAGATAATTATGAGTGTTCTTGTGTGAGAAACACAAATATACTGGAAGCACAAACTGAGTGGCTGAGTGAATCGAGTGCTTTTTAAATTATTATTGAATTGTTTTCTTATTCTGAATTTGTTCCAAAGTTCAGGGTCAATCTCAGATTAAAGTTCACATAGTCTTATACACATCCATTGCACTGTAAATTCAAATATTACATTAGATTTTGTTATATCTTACCTTTATAGAATTCAACTCTGGAGGTGCTGGGCCATGGTGAATTTGCAAGTCAGAGTGGAGACTCTCTACATGTAAAATTCTCCTTTGCAAAGAGGTTTGGCTGAGAAATGAAGAGTTATGCCAGCACTGCATACATAACCTTTAGCTTGTTATTTTCCTAATGTTTCCACAATCACAAACGGGAGCCTGCAGACAAGTGTGTATTTTTTTTCCTTCCTTGGCTGCCAGCTGGGTACGAAGTTGAGCTCTTCTAGCTCCAACAGGGATTCTTGGAATAAATCCGTGACCCTGAACTGTCCAACACATCAGCATGGATCGAAGGCTGCCGTCAGATTTCTGGAGACTCTCCAGTAACACCTAAAAAAAACAAGGAAAAGAAAATAATAATATGTGTGAACACAAGAACCGACAAACAACAGGATATAATAAACCCACAAAAACGTCAGATTAGGATATAATTAGATGTCTGAGTTCTTTATGTGTGTCTGCTTGTCCTTTTATCCAGGAGAAGCTGGCCTTCTTTAGCATACTGTCTTTATTTTTGATCTCATTCTGTCAAAATAAAAACAGGTCAATGCCCAAACTCCAGTTTCTCACAGTCTGTGAGTCTCCAGGGACTTTGACTAAAAGACAATATATGCAAAGCAGCATCTAATAATACAGATCCACTGCAAAACAAAACCTTAGTATTGAATATGTCTTGCCAAAAAAATCGTGTACAAGTGGTCGATGTGGTCTGGAAATAAATCTCTGGCAAAACAATGTTCATGGCTCACTTTTCCACTGAGCTCCTTTGTCCTTGTGAAGCAGCGGACCTATTTCTCAAGCAAGGAGGCTCGTCAGACAGGGGGAAGGACTATTGATCATTTGATGTATGTTGTTCTGTGAAATGTCAGCGTCAGTCTTTGTGCACTGAGTGGCACCTCCCAAGCAAAGTGCTCCTTATGTGTCCATCTGTCTCCCAGCCATCAATCAATCACCACATTAGGCAAAGACATATTTCACTCTGAACAAGATCCGAAACAAGAAATGCTTCTCCACTACCTTTCTGGTTTTCTGTCTCTCTGCTTGAAGAGGGAGAAACAAACTCTTCCTCTCTGTCTCTTTTGAGACAGCCTGACAGGACCCTCAGAGAGACTATATATCTGTCCGTCTCAGCAGAGCCTATTGCAGAAATTAATCCAAAATTAGTGGATCAAAACGCCATCCAAACCCATCATCCTACCCCCCCAACACCCCTCCTTCACTCTCTCCCATTAAGATAGCAAATCTCTCTGAGTGACTTTAAAACCCAGGATATCTCAATCTGAGGAATGGATATCTGGCACAAACTGGCTGCCTTGAATGCCAGTGAGAGCATCAAGAAAGGAGGGAGAAGAAAAAAAAAGAATGATTGTGTAGCAAAAGACAGAGGAAGACGCAGATGGAGAGAGAGATGCTGACATTAAATTGGAGGCGAGACAGATAAAGAGGGAGGGAATAAAAGTGGAGCAGAGTAGGGCAGCGAAAAAACATAGGAAGCTGGCGGCGAGGGTGACACAGCAACAATGGTAATCAAGGTTTTTGGGGGATGCAATTTACTACAAGCAAAATATTTACAGAGGATGGTTAAAATGCCTTCAGTCGGTTCACGTTCCCGCTGAAGTGTACAGAGCAACACTAAACCTCCCACAGACGCTCCATTGACTGCTGTTCTGCCTGGAATCAATACTCTCAGGGAACAAATATGCCACAACACAGACCAGCCGACCAGTAAGGTCACTGTCCGAGCGGGCGGAGGAGACAGGACGTGTGCAAGGTCACAGACCAATAACACTACGGAGAAAGGAGAATCAGTCCTGTGTCCAATCACACAACAGACAGAAGATTAGAACTGGCTCATATCAGGCGGATGGAAGAAGCAAGCCAATCAGATCATGAGCTTAAATCTGAAGGCCGGTAGGACCAGAACCTGTTAGTAGCTTTCATGGATACAAACCCAGATCCATCTGTAGGAAAGAGGTTGCACACCCAAACCAACGCAAGTGTCCTTGACCAAGACATTGAGGTATCAGCAGGCCCCTCGTGGTAATCACTTAAGATAAGAGCATCAGCTAAATGAGTCATTTTTAAAGGCTCAGTTCAGCCATTACATCCTCAATCTAGCTTCTAGGTGATAAAGCAGATGAGGGGATCATTCTTATATGTGCACAGCAGGGACATATCTGGAGCTGCCCTTTGCAAGGGAGGACAAAAAATATCCAAACATATAAATTAGTGTGAGGAAGCAGACCCAAAACTCAACACACTACTTCTATTTCTTTTTTTCCAGGGCATACAGTAATAAATATTTATCTAATATTGAATGCACTCTCACACTTTTTTTGAGTATTGGATTTCTTATTTATTGGCGCAGCAAGAATTCCAGCGGTTTTCTTTCTCACTCAGAAATTCCACCAACAAATGCCACAAAGAAAAAAAAAACAAAAAGAGAGAGAGAGAGAATGAAAAAAAAACTCCAGCATGGCAAATTTGATAAAACCCTGGAGGGGGGGCAAGTTTTTCCAGTAACAAGGACGGTGTTAGAGAGCGAGACTGAAATCTAAAATCTGAAATCTGAGTGTGGCATCTGCCTCTGAGGAGAGAATCACACACCTCAGCTGGGTTTGGGAATTACAGTGATAAGGCATTTGAAACACTGCTGTCGGCTGAATAAGAAGTGGGAGAAAATCAGGTGCTTACCAAACCTGTGATCTACTGCAGCTCTGTATCATCAGGGCATTTCATTTTCTCAACAAATGTTGTCCTTGTATTGACTCAAATACATCACACGTGAATCAACTACAGCTTTAGCTTTTCCTGTTCAGAGGCGTCAGGATGGATTCAATCAGTCGCAGCAGTGAAAACAGTAGCAGTACTATTACCTTGTGGTTTCTTAAGAATCATTTTAGAGTTGACCTAGCAATCAGGGAGGTGTAGGATTTCACACAAACCTCTTCCAGTCCCCCTCCTATTCACCTCATCTGTCTTTATTAATCTTGGACTAAATGGGAATTATTGCTAAAATGTCAATTTGTACTGGCAAGAAACTGAGCACCTTCATAATTGCACTTTTTTGTATAAGACCATAATGTTGCTGTAGACAAAGGAGACTAATCCATTGGATATACCTAATAGGATGTTTCAGGCGGATCTCATTGAAGTCCTCCTGTCTGCTGCCACGCTCTCTCTTTTGTTTTCATCTGTACCTGGAAGTCATCTTTAATTGAGCCTCACATTCTTGCCCTCAAAGCTTTTGTTGCTCTTTTTTTTGTTTTACAGTCTGTAAATTTGCTTAAGTGTTTAAGAGAATTTCACACTTCCTATTTTTGCACCTCTTATGGCTTTTGTCACATTCAAATTATTTGGTGTCATTTCCAGCCTGCTGTACACCACAGACTTGCCCCTGTGACCTCTCTCATTCTCTCTCCACTCTAGACTTTGATGCCGTCTGCTCGGCCATATACCCTGCTGGGTTGTATCATGTTGTGTACCACCTCAAATCGATGTACTCATGTGCCCTTAGATCATCCACCGTTCGTCAGGACTATCCCTGATTCATAGAGGTTGTGACCTCTCTCCGCCAGTGCTGGCATATCCTCCTTTTTGTTTTGCATCACTTCCTTTTGAGGCCACAGCGATGTCTGACCGAGACAACGCTATCATTGCTCCTCTCTGCTCATTCGGCTGTGACGGATTGATGCACAGGGGTAAACAGATAGGGCTACTACAACACATCTTTTTGGTTACTCCAGTGGAGCGGTACTGTGTTTCGCCGGGACAGAGACAGCACTGTATGAGGCCAAGATTGAGCATGGGGATATTAATGTCTATTGACTAGGGGTAATAGCTTTGCTGAGCTTCAGTCTCGAGGTTGTTCCAATTTAGCCTGTCCTATAATAGCTCCTGGACACCCTCTCAGCAAATAAATAACATGAGGAGGGTGAGGATCGAGCCTTAATATCTGCTTAGGACCATATATCTCTATAAACATGCAATCAAACATACCTTCACCTCCAAGAGGACACTGTCTGTCTGCTTTTACCACCACCTATTTCTATCCCATGTTCACACATATCAAAGGTTGCTGTTGAGGCTTTCACAGCTTTCTGTGCCACTCTGGGCCTGCTGTAGCTGCAAGTGTCTAAATTATCCATAACATGGGACAGGAAATAGAGAGCAAGTGGCTAGCCAGGAACCCTGGGATATTGGTGCTGCTCTTCCTGTCTCTTGCACAGCCAGTGGAGCTGCAGAGCAGGACCTATTTACAGACAGGCAGTGTAATCACACACACACATACACACAGACAACGGGCCGCCCTCACTTCATTTTTCACCTACTGCTATGTCAGTGTGGTGAGTCAGTGTGTCTCAGTGGTAGTTTCTTCTTCTTCTTTTTTTTCTCTTGCATAAATATGGTTCTCTGTGGTGGGAAGCCAGGGTAACTGTGCCTTTGATGGTGAGGGGGGAGTAGGCTGGTAGAGGGGGTGTGGGTGTGGGTGGAGGGGGAATTACGCACGTCTTACGCACGTCAACCTGTCTTTCTGTGTGTTTTCTGCGTGCTCGTGTGCGTGCCCCACTGTCTGCTCGTCTCATATCTAATAACGTTCGCGTGGGAAGAAAAAAAAAAGTTCAATCCTTGTCATCAGTGAGGATAGCTGCTGTTAGTAAGACAAAAAAAACGAGCCCGTTATCTGGGTATAGTGCAGCCTACATTGCCTTATAGGCTGCCTCCACACAACATGCATCCCACTGTTCGCTCCAAATATATACCTAGCAATGTCAGAATGCAACATGGAAGAGCCAGGGTGGTGCACATATTATATACATTAAATATTTATGGAAAACAGACACATGCTGCCAGATTTAGGGCATATTCAGCAGAGCCCAGTGCGGGATGCAGGATCAAAGGAGATATGATGCGAATAACGCACACATCGCAGATATGACTGAATGCACGCTGACTACAGGAGCAACAAAAAGGCAATCTTTCCTACCTTAGCGGTGCAGAAAGCACTGTCCTCCTCACTGACCAGTTTCCGATTTACGAGCTTCTCCTCTGTTTTAGTCAGATGCGACGCTTGTAAAGGGGCATTCCGCCCTCTTTGGCTCTGTCCAGCCCCCCTCCTCTCTCTCTCTCTCTCTCTCTCTAGCTTCTCTCCAAGACGCACCGAGCAATAAGCCCCGCAACCGGGATAGCAGACTGAGAGGGAGAAATGAACAATATGATATCTCTCCCCTCTCCTCTTTCCCCTCCCGTTTCCCGTGTTCTTCTCTTATATTTTCCCCCTCCTTGTGTTTTTTTTCCTCCTCTCTATTTCACTATCCCCTCCCTCTCACTCTCTCTCTCGGTTGCTCGCTCTCCTTTTTTTCCTCCCTGTGCTCTGAATACTAATACTCTGTCTCTCCTCTCTCTGCCTGTACAGCCCGGCCAGTGCTAAAGACATACTGATGTATGTGGGGCGTGTAGAGGAAAGGAGGGTGAGGGTGTGTGTGTGTGTTAAGCAAGGATGGGGGTGTGGGGATGGTGTGGTGGGCATAATGGCCTCTCTGAGCCTGCAGGGTACATGGGTGGGTTAGAAGGGCTCAGGATCTTGTTTGGTCTTATTAGAGCTATGATTAGATAATAATACTCCTGCAGATGCCCCTGGAGAGGTGATGGTGGTGTTTTTATCAGATAGGGTTGGAGGGGAGGGGAGGGGGGGCATAAAATATTACAGTTTTTATGGCAGCATCAGTGGGATGTGAGGAAGAGGAGGTGGGGATAGGGGGAGTGTGAGGAGGAGGAGGAGGAGGTGTTGCTTGGATGTCAGGTGGTAGAGAGCACAGATGCAATGGAGGGTCAATGGTACTCGGCTCAGTGCCAAAAAAAGAACATGGGTTAGTTGGTTTGTGTGTGTGTGTGTGCGCGCACCATGGAAACCTCAGCAAGAACGCCACCAGAAATACACAGAAGCCATGATCTAGTTAGAATGAGACATAGTCTTATTGGAGTTATGATTAGATTATGATATTCCTGCAGGCCTCGTATAAACAGAGGGGGGCCACATAAAAATGTTTCTCTGTTTTATGGTAACATCAGCAGCAGGATAATGAGGACCCGCCACTGATGGTCGGGAGTAGCTATGAGCATCGTATCAAAGTGGTTGTTTTTAAAGTGGAGTCCCTCAGGGTGCCTTCTGTGGTTCTTCACTTGTTCCTACAGAGGAGTCACCCTACAAACATGGAAACCTGTAATGCAATCACGATTGAATTTGTACTTCAAGCAGCGAGAGAATGTAATAGGAATTTTGATATCCAGATGTCACATTCTGTATCGTATTACATCCATCATCTAAAATCTAATCAAATCGATCATACAAAATAATTAAAAGATGGTCTGCAGCCTAATGAGAATGTAATCCTTTGGGTTAATGAGCAGGAAACACGTGTGAACCTCTGGATTGGGGTCTGCCCGCTGCTGAGACGATGCCAATGTTAACAGTTATGTAAGGCAAGTCTGCCCCTCAAGATGTTCATTGCATATGGGCCTGCTGCTATATTAAATGAACACGGCGAACAGTGTGTGCTTTTCATTTCATCTCATTTCACCATAGATTTTCAATTCCAACAATCATTGCTGTCATTGTTTTTGCCCTCTTACTGTCACTGAAGACATTTTATCTAAAAACCTTTCAGTGACCAGAGGAAAATTAGTCACTGGTCATATTTATAGTCAGCAGAAAGTATTAATCATTTGCAGTCAAAAAAGAACTGCCTCCTACTGTGAGTTCTGTTGTCAGGACAGAGGAAAACACCTTCATATTTAAAGACAGCACACTGATGAATTAATCATTTTCCCACAGTGTGCCCAAACAACACCTAATGGGCCTCACAGCACGAAGAACATCCAGGCCTTGTTCTAAACTTTGGTATGGAAATTCTTCATGCATTCAGCTCAAAGACTGTTCCTAATGCACGCTCTTAAAAACGAACACAGATATTTATTCATAAAAATGCTAATCATGGGCCTTAGATGGGGGGGAGTCAGTTACTTAAGTGAATCCAGATTTGATCCTATGGTTTCTATTATGATAATGGAGAGCAGAGATCAGGATGGAAATTTAGAAAAACATTCAGAACCCACATCTAAAAAGAATCCCAATTATGGGGCATTCAAGACTAATGCTCCTGCTGCACATTTAGTGATCTACATCAAAGAGTTTTATCATACTGGCAAAACAATAAAACCCTGTCACTTCTTGTATCTAACTAATATCTTCACAATCACCTCTGGACAAATAATAATATATTCTCTGCCACACTTGTCAAACCAACAAAAATGATATCTTGTCAGTTATCACAATTTCAACAGGAAATCAAACAAAACCGGATTTGACATTAAAGCAGGAAATTATATTTGTCCAATGTTTAATAAATTAACACCTCATAATATACATGCCCCTGTCTTCCTCATTGTTCTGCAAGCAGTGACGGTAAAAGAGGAATGGATGATGGAAAAAGAGCTGTGTTTGGAACCCTGCAGCGGGCGATGATTGACTGATAAATGAGAGTAAACAGTGACCTCTGTTAACTGTCACAGCAGAGCGCAGAGAGAGCCTGAGACACACAACAGAAGAGGACAGGAACACATAGAGGGAGACAAACAGAGAAGAGGTGAGGAGAGGAGAGAGGAGGAGAGGTTAAACAAATGAGATTGAGAGAAGACAAAATAAAAGCAACCACTGTCAGACCAGAAACCTTCCTTACTCTAAAACTGGTGTTGGCATGGTGATATCCCTCTTATACAGGACAGGTTATCCTCTCCCGCAAGTGCACACATAAACATGCTTGCCTATTTGTTTCTCACATTCACACTCCCAGGTACACCCAGAAAGGTGCCACATGTTAAAGAAAGCAGCCCTGACCACATCTGCGTCCAGATGACAGCTGGGTTCCAGCAGCAATCTCAGCATTTGAGAGATGTATTAGGAAATCTTTAAATCTGCTTGAGATTTGGGTAAACAATCAACAAAAGTCTCCCACACAAAAGAGAGACAGATCAATGACGCCTACAGGCAAGGTGATGACCTCCCCTGTGAAGTGACTGCTGCTGGTGGACTACCTGGACATGGTCATTCAGAACTCCTTAGACAGCCATGGGAGAAATGAGATCTGCCAGATATACAAATGTGCTGGGTTCTACACTGGGTATAGTTTCTTAAGTCTTCAGTCATCAGAAACTTTGTTGATCAAAGCAGGTCTGACAGTGTCTGGTGACAAATTACATTAAATGTTATATTGTATCTTACCTGCTAGTGAGAAGCGTCACAATGCAAGTCTCATGCTGCTATTAATTAAGAATCTCATACACGTCCTGAAGTGGCAACATGATGGGAAACAGGTCTCACTGTTACGATGCATTTTCTGACCTAATCATCTCGCTTGTGTGGCATAATAGATGAACCAGACTAAGATGCTGAGGTGATAATTGAGGCAATGGTCAACAACTCTTGTGAATTCCACTAAAAAAATCAGTCGATGTCATAATCTGTACACAGCTCAAAGGCGGGAAATGACATTGATTAGTAGTCTTCAGTTTCCTCACTTACTGTGACCTTTATGTTGCAGTGAGCTAGCATGTTGACTGCCTAACATAACGAATAAAACAGTACAAATATTCATTTGTCTATAGTGTCTGCTTATCACAACTACCAGGGGCCCTGCAGTCAAATATGAGGGTACTAAAGTCTCATACAGACTGTAAACACTACAGGAGCTTTGATAAACAGATGAAAGCCCTGGCCTAAGTCAATCATGAGGCCTGACAGTAGGGACATCTGTTGAATAACAAGCATCTTCTGTGGGCACATTGCAGCCTTTTGACTGACTCTAACCTTCCTTCCAAGGTACCTATTCAGTTGAATCATGTGAGATGACCTTGCTGTGCTTCTGTCCACAACATGAACCCATAAATCCTTTTCTGTGACTTTAATGTCTTGTAGGTTCATCATCTTCAGGAACTGCTGATATGCACCGACATTATCACTGTAGGGAATTAATGGCTTGTTGAGAGTTGGCTGTTTCTGAGGCCGACATTCTCCTTGACTAGCAGAGCACTTCCTGTGTATCAGTCAGGTCAAGAAAACTTTGACTACCACTAGAAGCAGTAAAAGGGGGGTTGTCCCTCTTGGCAAGACAAGACAGAGGAGATAGATACCATCATCACAAAAAAAGTCTTGTTGTGCCACAGGGGACAACTACTAAAACTTACACCAAGTTTTACTTTCTCAGCAGAAACAAGAAACAAATCTTAGGTAGAATTCTGCTAAACCAGGTCCTGCTGGTATAAATCCAGTTCATACCAGTGATTGCCAGTATATGAGTTTCTCTCCAGGCCATGTTGTTAATTATTTGAATCTGTCAGTGCCTCAGTCTTTACCCTAACTAACACATGAAAAGGCAATTTCTACCTGGATTGCTGAGAAGAATGCTAAGATTCATTTCCTGAGTGTGGAAAAACAAACAAACAAAAAATGTATTAGCCTTAGACTTGCAGTGCTAATAATGTTTTGTGGCATTTGTCCTCATGTCGCATGTTGCATCTGAATTGATCCCAGAGGCTCAAGCTGAATATTTTAACAGAAAGGCGATGTATCTTTTTTTTCATTTGCTGATAAAATAATTACAAGAATTTGGTGTGAATGCAAGATGCAAAGTCATTTTTTTCTGTGAGACACTGAGTGAACGCAGCTGACCTTGAAGATTCAGAAAGGAATGCGGCTCTCACGGCAATCACTGCTTTACAACCTGTGACTCTATGAAAGCCATTATGTCTTTGCTAATACAATTATAGCTGATTGCAAATGCAGCTATAACATTCGGCTATAAATTCTATGGCACAAACAACCTTTAATTTATGAAACTGCCTTGATTATTTAATAAAACTATATTTCTCCTGAGAGTTGATCCACTGTAAATTAAATGGTTGTTTGTTAAATTAAAATGTAGGAATAAACTTTTAGATTAGTTTGCAGCTCACGCTGTCCACTCTGACGTAAGACTCTCCTGTACTGCTATTCATGTCTGATGTAATTAGGTATGTTCTTTATGTATTTGCACCTTCCTTCCAAAAGTCTTCTCTGATCATCCTCAACCTCATCATGATCACTTGTTACCATGACAACTCTCTCATAGGACCAATCGCCCACTTCTCTCTCTCTCTCTCCATCTCGCCCTCCTTCTTCTACTGCTCTTCATCTTCATTTCTTTGTCGTGACTCCCACTCACCCACCAGCCACTGCCATCACCTACTTTAATTTCTCAATAGAGGATTCCACTTACACCTCTTAGCTAATGTATCAATTTTTGCTTTGTTCTTCAGCTACCTTCACAAGAGGAAAAAACTCTAACTCCTGGTATAGCCCTACAGCTTTTGGGAGAGAATCCCTTAAGCAAAGCAAGCCAGAAGGCCTTTAGAGTTTTTCCAACCTCCCTGCTCTTAGCCTGGAGCAGTTTGCACAGGCCCCATAGGCAGTATGTGTTAAGGTCAAGAACCTCAAAGTCCTCCAGTGAACCTCAGCAGCAGGAGAAAGTGGCTGAGGCTTTCAAAGGAGCGGGTACTTGAGGTCATGGGTGCTGCAATGTGGAAGAAAGAACAGGAGAGTGAGACAGTTGGGATCCCACTGCTTCCTGTCCTGGCCAGCATCATGGCAATGTGCTCTTCCTCAGAACTGTCAAAACCTGATGCTCATGTGTACACCAAGTGATTTTTCAGCACTGACTGTTCTGAGTGATGGATATAGGGACAGACTTGCATTGTTGAATTTTGTGTCCAAGTTTTGCAAGAACATTTGGTGAGGCAGCAGTGAGTTCCCAAACTGTTGGAAAACCCTCAAAAAAGATCCGAAGGGAAACAAAAAATCTGCTTGTTTCAATAATCAATGGTTGATATGATGAATATTTGATCTGTATCATCAATGTAACATTTATCAGCACACTCTGCAGCTCACCTCTGTGGAGCTTCACATGGATTTAGTTTTTTTCATCCAGTTTTAATGTTTGGGTTCACTGTCAATGTTTTAATCAGATCATGGTCATTTTCAGCTTTTGCAGGCAGGTGTTTTCAGAAAAGAAAAAAAACCAAAACCTTCAAATACCCACCTGCCAACAAACTTAGTAAATAGAAGGTGGAGCGTGTTGCAGCTGTGCCACATATTTCCCTTAGGAGACTGGAGAGAAAAACAAAGTGAAAAGAGTATGAATATTGGACTTTTTATTTTCCCGTAAGCTGTTACAATTTGCCCCTTATATTCTGCCATTTAAATGTTTTATTAAACTAGGAGATGTAGAGGTTTTAAATGAGGTAGGACTAACCAAACCAAGGCCATTATATGAAAGTTTGTGTATTAGGAGTTTTAGAAACTGCATGTCTGTGGTGACATGCAGAGCTAATGTCCAGCTAAATGAAGATGTAACATACCCAGATAGCAAAATCGTTATGGCCCACCCACGGTTCACTTCACAATGCTCTTACCTGGCCCACTTATGGCGTGGATTGACTGCACTAGAGTGATCCACATCTGAGCCACAAGACCATAGCCATGGCTCCACCAAAACATGAACCAAATATATCATGTGGGCCACTTTAGGGCCACATACAGAATACAGTGTAAAGAAAAACACAGCTTAGCCAAGAGGTCCACATTTGGGAATTTTGAGCCAAATTTGCTATTTTACATGTGGGCCACTTTAAAGGCTCACATCCATTTCATCAGGGCCAGATGAAGGCCACCAGTGCGGTATCAATGCAAGTGGGCCGCATTCGCTTGCTAACTTCCCACATTGTCAAGTATAACAAAAGTGAAATCTTTCTTAAAACAGCAGCCACTCATTCTTTTCAGCCACTAGGGAGAAAAAGAAACAAGCATGTAACATTTTATTCCACTCATGTCAATGCACAGCACTCATTCAACAAAACTACTCACTCACTGGAGTGTTTCCATCTGGTGAACACAATTCTGCAGCTGATATTATTTAACTTTTTAGTTTCATTTACCCACATAAGGAATGTTTTAGCTCTTAAATGCTGCTTAAATGCTCCACTGAATTCACTAGCTCTGTGCTATATTAGCCTTTAGAGCTGAGCAGGTTCAGTGTAAGACCTTCCTCAATGAAAACAGCTGCTGTAAGATAGAACTGAAGAACAGCAAAGCTGATAAGAGCTACGGAATCAGGTGATAAGTCTCAACAGACTCCTTTGAGTCACTTTCACTTTGTTTTCTTATTGTCACCGGATGCATTGTTGCTTTAAAACCTATTAATTAAAGCTGCCTTTACCTGTGTAAATAAGCTTGCATTCACCTTCCTGTACATGTAATTAACAACTGGTTTATCATAGGGAAGAAGCAAAGCTCTGCATGCCTGTCATCGGTACATTTATGTCTCAGTTATGAATATTTGAGGGCTGCAAATGTCAGATTTGATGGTGGGAGAAGCGTCTGACTCACTCTAAGCTACTCTGAGGGTTGGTGAAAATTTTTTCTTTCGGTGTTTCTTCCTCAGTCTAAACTTATCATTTTACTCTTCTGTCTCTTCTTGTGTTGTATCTCTAACGTCAGTAATGTCTCATCCCATCCTGTCTCTTGGTGCTACAGGAGCAACGAAGCCAGGAGACTAATCCAATCATTTAGGGCCTGCACTGGAGTAGTAAATAATTTTCTTGGCGTATCACAGGGTTTGTGAATTGTTATGAGAGAGAGAGTGTGTGTGTGTGTGTGTGTGTGAGTGTGTGTGCATTTTCGACCTCATCCTTTTCAGTGTTTCTCACCACAGTCCTCCACATCCGCAACAGCAACAGCACAAGACTAATTTTTTCCAACTCTTTTCCTCGTTCTATAGTGACACACTATGCCCTATATTTCATGTCACTCTGACTAAACTGCTCTGCTGTTGAGATGTCCACTTTAAAGCTTGATGCACTCCTTGTGTATGGATTTGGCTGCCATGCCAGCAAAGCACTTTGCCTTGAGAGAGGAATTAAACCCCTGAGGTTTTTCTAAGATAGATTAAATAGGGAGGGGAGCTGAGAAAGCTGGGCTCATGGGAGGGGCGCTACCCAAATATAGAGAACCTGCCAAATGCCAACAGGGTGTGGGCGAGGAGGCTGGCCTTTCTGATGTGTGTCTGTACATGTGGGTGGGTGCTGTATATGCAGTGTAGGGATTTCAAGGATGTGTGTGAAACGGCACTGATCCTGTGTGTATGTGTGTTTTCATTTGTTCCATATAGGAAATAAAGCCTGAACATTTTGACGAAACGAACGAAGATTACAGTAGCCTACACCAGTGAAGAAAACCAACATGAAAAGCCATAATTGTTGAGTTTCAAGGTTGTAAACTGATTTTTTTTAAAGATCATTACGTGATTTTTTCTTTTCTTCATCATTGACCTCGCTCATTACAGGCGTGTTCTGGTTCAGGGTGAGCGAAGCAACAAACTGAAAGATAAGGGAATACACACAGGAATGGATAAGGACGACCCAGAACGGGAATTGCGAAAACACAGAGCTGAGAGAAGAGGTTTTGTTTGCCACATCTTACATGTTCGGTTACTCAAGCTAATGAGCAGCAATTAGACGGCAGCCAATTAACTCTGGCCATCAGACTGAGACTGAGGAAATGAGAGGAGGAGGAGCGAGGAAGTGAGAGAAGGGAAAAGAGCTGAGAAGGAGGAGGGGAGGAGGGGGGTGGTTAAATGACCTGGGAATCACAGGCGCTGTTATCTGCTCAGGATGTTCATGTGTGCATGCAAATGAGCAGTGTGTGTGTGTGTGTGTGTGTGTGTGTGTGTGTTACTGATGGGAATGTGTGTATGTGTGTTCCAGCAGAGGGAGCTGTGTAGGCCCATGTCACTGTAAGTGCTCTACATGACCATCTGGCTCTCACTGTCAGACTGGATACAAACCTACGGTTAACCCCCTCACTGCCAGCATCTGCCTCACATCCACGTGATTAAAAAGAAGCCTGCTGCCGTATTCGTCACACTGAGGACTGACAGACATAAGCACATATTTGCCACTATTACCATATACACAGAATTACCAAACAATTCCCAGCACAGAATTGCAAATATAAATGATTGATAGTACATTGATGGAGGAGCTGCGTGAGTCTGAAACTTCTCTGGCAGCAGCACACTGACCAGATTGTGTATCTGCTTCAGGCTGTGGAGAAAAGAAAGCAAATGGTTAATTTCTCATTCTGACTGCTGATGCAGTGTTCTAGCAGAACCCCTTGGAGAGTCTCTTGCTCATACACACACACCTACAAATGCACACTGCGCTGTAGTGCTTGCCATTCTTCTGAGTAGCCGGCTGCCCTCTCTTTTTAATTAGGCTAATTGAAATGCGAGAATAACCATTTTCTTGATTGCTCATTATTTTTGGGCAGTTTAAAATGAAAAGCATGCTTATACATTTAGAAGCCAAGGTAGGCGGTCTTACCTTTTTCCTTGGATGACCCTACTCCTCAGCACTGATGTCCAGGCCCTGCAGACCGGGCCCCTACGGCCTTACCCCCAGCCTTGGCTGGTTGGCGGCGTGGCCTGCAGTCTCTTGCTCACATGTGCCCTGTTTTGCACTTCTGACTCCTTGCACCTTTGGCATTCTAGCTGGTGCTTTTCCTCTGCATTTTCAGGTGGAGCATCCTCCACCAGGGGCCTTAGTGTTGTTAAGCTTGAGAGTCAAGTGGGATTTTCCAGACATCCTTGAGACAAATTGTGAGAGACGGTTTGTGCTTAAGTGCTCTTGGCAGGTCTACAGGTGGTTGGGTGGCTTTTCCCTGTGTTGTTGGCCACTCTGTAACCCCCGGAGCAGGCCCACTGTTGGCCCTTAGCTGTGACAGAAGCCTCCCCAGGGCAGCCTGAGCTTATAGAGAGCAAGTTGGAAGAAATAGAGAGCATTTGGTGGTGGTGGTGGTGTTAAGGGGGTGAACAACACAGTACATCTGGAGCAAAGAGCAGGGATGTGTGTGTGTGTGACAGAGAATACCTTCATATGGTTTGTGTCTCCCTGACAAGACAGCGAGTCATTCCCTCGACACAAATATACACACCCACGTGAGCCTGCACACACATTCAATGCAGACACACACACATCCAGCCTGCATGGTGGCAGATCACATGCACATCATTAGCCCAGCAGAAGCATCTGCACCAGTGTACAGTAATGTTCACATCACGATGGGACTTCAGACATTTATCATGTGTACACATTATACACATATGGAGTCATTTGCCTTCGAGGAGCTATGTGATTTCCTCATTAACTTCTCCAAATGTAATGAGTCATTGAACCAAGTTCTGTGGCTCTGTTAATTATGGCCCTGTTTCAGCAGCTCTCTCCATGGCAACCTAAAGTTCTGCCTGTCACCACATGAGAGATGAGGGAATAAAGACATTTTCCCATTATGCTGCCTCCCCAGCGTGCATATTTCTCCTCAAGATGGCCCACTGAAAGGTGACGCTGATGATCTTTTAGCACCCTCTGCTGAAAACTAGGAGAACATCAAGTTAGTTCTGAGTAGATGCAAAAAAAAGACAGGAAATTTGACAAAACTTTCACTTACCTTTCTCTCCTGGAACTGATAAGCAACAATAACAGTAAGGCGTTTAGGTTTATTTAAAAGAAGCATGTCTGTGTGTTTGTGTTAAACAAGGTTGTGGATGGAGGGAGAAGATGCTAACCTCACTGAGATCAATAGCTAAACAACGATGAGCATTATGAGAACTCAGTGGCATCAAATTGAATATCTCGAGGCTATTAGCATGCAAATGAGCTGTTTCCACTCATTATTGTTCTGACAAACAAGCATCTGTTAATGGGTGTGTGTTTACATTGCACCTACAGTACGAAATGAGCTAGAGCTAATGAATGTAAATGAGAGTTCAGAGCGTGGAGTTTGGTTCCACTTTGCTTTAAAAAGTGTGTCCGGTGAAGTCAAAATGGATTGTTTATACAGAATGTGACGAATAAAGGAAGCTGGATGTATTTACATGATGTAAATTGTTGAGGTCTATTTCTCAGAGTGTTGCTCTTACCCTTTAATGGTTCTCTTGTAAAACCAGCAAAGCATTAAAACAACGTGCTGCCCTTCAGCTCTTTCTCTAATGTGACAGAAAAACACAGTGAGTCCTGGATGCAGATCAAAATTTCTGCATCACCAATTACAAGCCTCTGTGTCCAAAAAGTCCCACCGCCGAAGCTGCCAAATCCCAAGTCTGGGGAGAACTCAGGACTTTCACGTTATTTGTTCCCTCTTATGGCTGTCTGCATTTTTTTTTCTATTTATCAAAACAAGGTCCAGTTTGGTCATGACTCCCACCTGCTGTAGCGATGCGTCTTTGGAGATGAGTGATCGCTCAGTGCATTTACTGGTAATAACTATTTTCTTTTAAAGGCTTCCGTGGACCGGAGCCAAAAGACAAAATAGAGACTTCGCTGTAACAGAGCTGGCAGAACACTTCACTGCGGAAAGCAAGCACTCAGGTCATGCACTAGGTTTGTCATCCTCAATAAATGTAACCTTCTGCTTGTTGAAAACAAGATGAAGGATGACTCATGACAAAGTGACTTCCTCCTACTTGCCAGTCGACCACTGCCTCTGGCCTTTGTGCCACCTCTCTTACTAAAGTGCGTTTAGAGGTGTCAGGAGGTGTTTATTCATTGGTAATATTGTGTTTGACAAATTGTTCTGGGCGAAACTGCCTCTTCACTGACCAGCAATCACTCACAGGTGTAGGATAAAGTGAAGATTTGTGGCATTGGGGTGATCTGTAGGTGCACTTTGTAACAGGAAACATGGGCCTATAAATGAAAAATTAGATTTTTTAAAAAGTTTTCACACTGGTATTTGATTTTATTAATTTTAATTATGGTGCTTAAAGGTAAGGTCTACTTTACTCTGACAATAAGAGGCAATTTATGTACCCTACACTAATAATGCCACAATCCATGCAACAATTACAGCAGTAACAACAGTGTGTCAATCACTCAGAAGTCAATGTCCTGGACCCAGGTGTCTAGCAGTGATAACATCCTTGTCACTGTCAAAATGGCAATCATTGAGCTCCTCTTCTTCACCAGCAGCACCATGTTCACACCTGAAGACCTCACCAATCCATCTTTCTCTGAGTGTTTACACCGTTTTAGTTGTTCTTCTATCTTAGTGCTAAATCTTAATCTCATATTGCTGGAGACGTCTCCCAAAATCTGCCCCCAAAATGGCTGCATTGTTCCTTTAAAGCAATCCCCTTTCCAGGATCTCTCTGCTATGTTGAATTCAACAGGCCTCCACTTCATGACCATTCTCCACCAGTGTTTCCATCATGTCCTTGTGGACCTTCATGTATGAGAAGCCCTTGAGCCTGAGTTGGAGAATGACTACAGCCAAGCTTGCAATTTTAAATGACTGGAAATGGAAATACCACAGAATTTCTAGATAGTCACTCAGAGCTGAACAACACATGTAGCAAGAGCAGTAAAACTCATCAGTCACTCGTGCTTTTGCTAAAACAGGTTACAACACTTTTATGTATATGTAATATGTCACTTGTTAGTTTTCCAATACTTACGTCAGTACTGTTATATAAGCCGCAGAGGCTAAATGTCAGAACCAGACTATCAGTCTTTGTGAGTACACATCAGTCCATGTCGGCAACAAGCAACGAAACTGTCAGCAGGTGAGGGGAAATTCCTTCCGATGTTACATCATTATCTCCATGACTGCTATGGAAAACAGATATTCCTGCTCCTTCTCCTGCTTGTATTCATGACAAAACAGAGTGTAACAATAACACAACGCTTCTTGCTCTGGATTTGCTTAAACATAAACAAACACTGGTGGGCAGTTTGCTTGGCTGATGGCCATGTGTTGATGTCAGGCTACATCTGACTCTGCGGTGGTATCACTGAGATAAAGAGCAGCATTTGACCTGGACACAGCTCTCTTGACACAGACACAGGGCTTAAAAGTGTTATAGGAGTGTTTGTGTGTGTGTGTGTGGGAGAGAGAGAGAGAGAGACAGCTGACAGCTCTGTGCATGTAATAACAACCACAGGCAGGACTCTGGGCCTAAAGAGGATGATGGGCTGATGATTCACAAACAGTATCTTCCTACAATCACACACACACATGCACACACACACACACACACACTTCTTTTCTAAACATGATACTTTCACCATGTAACAGTTTTAATTTTTATTTCCAAAAGAGGGAGTTTGCAAATTCATATTTTACATGACAAATAAACACACATACTAGATACTGAAGAAGGCTATAGACGAGGCAAACCCTGGGTGCTGCTCGCTTACTTTGGTAGGAACAGACGATTTGACGGTACAGAACAGAAAGAAAGACTGTTTGTTCCCCAGCATTTATCATGAAAGAACACTGTGACATGCTAAGAAATGTGACATCAAGCTGAGGCTCCGATGCAGAAGAGAGATACCAGCTTCATCTCTGAACATTATCTACAGTGCTGCATTGTATGGGGGACATGTTTAGACCAAGCTGGGTCCTGTTTTCTAAAAAGTGTCTCCATGTTCAGGAGATCATAAAATTAAGATCCTGACACACTGTGGAAAAACAGGTTCTGTTTTAAAAGACATAGTGGCGGGGCAATTTGTCTCTCATTCATGCTGTGATACTTGGTAGTGGTGGGCCTGCCACTCAAGGCACTGACCCGGCCATCAGGATCAATTTTGAGGTTCAGTGTGAACCATTGATTGAGCTGTCATCTGTGCAATTATTGAATCCGCTCCACCTCAGGCTCCATACAGCACATCCACCAAGAACACCAAAGCTTCCTGTAGATTTGGTAATGCACAAACTGAGGCTGCTAGGGAAGCAGTTTGCCCTTAGGCTCAATCATGCACAGAGATCAAACTGATCAGTCTTTTCATCCACCTGAGGCTTCAACAGGAAATAACCAGATTCCTCATCACTTCATTCTGTTCCACAAAAACACAACACAGGTGCTATAGCGGTCTACATCTAACATGCTGACGCCATCTCCGGATTAAATATAATCACAGTATATTAGCATCACTTTCTTCATATGCTGTGAAGCTTTGTGAGCATTTTTAACAGCGCTGAGGTGCAAAATAAAAAAAAAAGTAGCCGTCCTGTACTGCAATTTCAGCACCAAATGATTAGTAATAGAGATTACCTTTAGAGTCCAACATAGTGTTACTTTTACTTTACATTAAAGCATTGCTTATCATATGGCTTCAATACAAGTGGTCTATGCATATATTAAAACATTTGTCAAAATCCTTCAAAAGAGATTAGGAACCTTGGTAACCAGAGTATCCACCACCGAGTGTCTTTGGCCAACAGCTACGTGGTGCTGATTTTTTACAGCATTTTATATCAAGCTGTGAACTCATGTACGTGATTTAACAAGAACTTTCATTCTGCATGTATGAAACTACACCACCTCCACATAGTTGGCTGGGTAAAGCCCCTCCCTGCCACCATCCTTCATCCCCCGACACCAGCCCTGATCATCCTCATCCTCGATCTTCAAAAATTCCTCACCTTTAAAGAGAAAGATATACATTTTTTTCTCTTTAAAGTAAGACATCATTTCATATTTTTAGATATTGCTGCAGACATATTGCCACACACTATGTTGTTAGACGTGTTTGTATTTACCTGCTTTAAAGGACAGCTCATCTGTCTCCTGGCCAACATAATCATACAGAGCTCTTACTCTCACTCCTCCGATCATCACACTGGACGACAAAAAGATGAGACATGTGGATGTTTTATCAGACACAGACATACTTTGTTATGTTCCTGCACCTCCTTCACTAACAGCACCTGAAGAATGAATGAGTAATGGATAGGCGGCGCCAGCTCAGCTGACCAATCAGAACAGACGAGGCCTTCCGTGAGAGAAACTCTTGTGTTTTCACATGTAGATATACAAGAGCCTGCTTGCTGTTTACTTTGGGATGAATCTACTAACCTCCTCTCTATTGTTCCTTTCTTTTCCACTTCTTTTTTCTCTTTTTTGGTTTTCTTTTCAGGTGTCCATTCCTGCAAAAACAGTTGCAATAAAACGTTGCACTCAATCAGCAAACCACAGAATTAATCGTTTCAATCTGAATTAATGGCAAAAAAAAACAAAACCTGGAAATGGGGCCAGTCAGTCGGCATGCCAGGCCCGTGGGTGTTTTTCCACCAGCGAAGGTCCTCTTGCTCATCAATGGCCATCAGTGTGTTGTGTAGTTCGTTGTATACAGCCCTTACACTAAATGATGCGAAGTCAACAAATAAGAGAACTCAGAATTCTGTCTCATTACTGATTTTTCACTTTTTTGCCGTCCCAGTGTAAATGTGTTCGTTTTTTTTATATATATTACATAAAACCAAACAGACTATGACAGAAATGGTTGTTACTCTGTTTAACCTGCTGCTCATAAGACTTTATAAAGCATTATAATATAACAAAGTCAGTGAACAGGAATGTGAATTTTGCACATTTCTGTGACACCTGGATACTTAAATAACATGTTCATTTTTATTCTGGCGTGATTATACTGTGTGTCTTAAAAGTTTATTCAGATTTCTAATTGGAAAATAATCTGCTGCACCGCCATCCAGGTCATTTTAAGTTAAGTGTTACCCCCCAAAATTAAGCAGATTAATAGAGTATGTAATTCCCCTCATCTACCCCATATTCCCTGTGGCCCCAGCTGATTTTATAAAGTAATTAAGTTGCAGTCTTAGCTATTATTTCCTTTATTAGAGTATAAGTGAGTCACACTCATGTGCTAATATGTTGTGAAACGACTCTTAATTAGGGTTAAATTAAGTCAAATTATTGATTTTAATTCTAAACACACAGGCAGACAGAAGCTGCAGAGATCACAGATTACAGATCAAACCTGCTCTATACCTAACCACACATATTGAAATTGATTTTCCACACACATACGGAGCAGCATGCTTCACCTCTCATTGTTGGTAATGTCCAGGTGTTTGTGGATGGAGAGGAAGGTCTGTTTGAGAAATGCAATCCTCTTGCGCTCCTCGTCCTGTGATTGGTCAAAGACGGACTCCATCTCCTCCATGTAGCGTGGAGCGTAGCGGTTCACCTCCTCCAGGACCTTCTCATAGCGGGAACGAACCTGTAAATGTTGAAAGTGAATTGTTAGATTTAGTTCACAAAATGAGATGTTAGCCAAAGGACTAACATGTATACAACAGTATATTTCACACCTTCTCTGCCTCCTGCTGAACCAGCTCTCTTTCCTGCTGTATCTTCTTCTGTTTTTCAATAGCGACATCCGGGTTTCCCTGAGAGTGTGCCTCTCTCTCCCTGGCCGCCTGCTCCTTACGGCTCACCTTATGGTATGCCCTCCTGGCCTTATCCAGCTGTGGACAAACCACAACATAACTTTATGACCTGGTCACTACATAAAAAAAAAGTAAAAAACATTTATACAGACATGCAATCCACTTAAATTGAGATGCACCTGATACATAGAATAAACTCATTTCTAAATAGCAATGCACTAAAGGCCCTCTTTGCTAAATATAGACCTTGATTGAGGCCATTTACTTAATGAGGTCCCATTTGTGAGGCTGCAGTCACTTCTAGTATGTATGATATATTGATCCCCTAAGGGGTTTGTGCATTCTTTGGCGCAAATACAGTACGCCCTTCAATGGATGCCCCTATAGCTGCTCTCACAGTAAAGCAAAGATTCAATAGGTTAATCACTTAGGAAAGTCGAAGGAATCTCTTGAGAAGTTTCTATCTTAAGAGGAGACACTGAAGGGTCACTTTAGGCCCAGGCAAGATGGGAAAGAGTGAGTTGGAAATGTGACAGAGAAATTCTCCCAGAAACAAACAGTAACATGCCATAACTCTCATTCTGCTGGGTGGATGACTGACTGTGAATTAGAAAATTGTGGGAAAGAACATTAACAGGGACCAGTCTAAATATGGTCCAAACCACAAAACCTCACAATTCAGGCACAATTTATTTTAATGTAACATTTTGTATCCTCGTTCTCAGTCAGAAGAGCTTTGGATTAGTTTTTGTGTTAAACAAACCTTTTTAAGTCGTTTGGCCCATGGCTTCTGAGCACGTGCAAACCCTGTCTCGATGTCCTGGGACTCCTTGAAGCCTCCAAATACCTTCTTGTGGAAGGTGTCCTTCTGCCACGTCCTGACCCGGTCTCCATCCTCCGACACCAGGGAGCGACAGATGGAGGCATGTAAGGAGGCCAGGCGGTCAGCGGAGGACATGAAACACTGCCAAGCCTTCATCAGAGATCCATACAGAGGACCTGAGAGAAGAGGAGGATGTACTTAAAAGATGACCAGCCACAACAACAACAACAACAAAGCAAGAATGGTATAATTGGTATTTATAGCTTCATCACTGGTGTTGCATCTACTGTACTCACTGGAGTCCACTACTGGTTTCCACTTGTTGCTCCATTCACTGAGCTGCTGGGCGTACTGCCGCTCCACGCGTGCTCTCTCTTGGAAGCATGCCACTATGTCATTACAGGCCTGGAAAGCATCCTCTGTTCGCTTCACACTGCGCTGATAGTTCCCAGGCTGCCAGGACACAAAGAGAGAGAGGAAGATCTAATATTCACACTACAAACAGAGGACAGATGAGGAGGAGGAGGAAGCTTTAAACTCTATGACTCATTTCAACTTTAGGCCAGAAAAAAAAGCCAATTTCCATTTTGATCTTTTAGTTTCTTTTCAATTCATTTTGACTATTTTAATGTCAAAATACAGCTGTTCACAGTTCGTTTTATTGGCAGTGTGGAAACAAGACTATAAACTGAATTTGACACACAAATTTAGAGAATATTGAAACTGTTCATGTTGGCATGAATGCTCTCTTTATTCTTTCACAACTGCTACTGCTGCTTTTCCTATACCTATTTCTACTCACACTCTCATTGTACAACATAAATAGCACATTTATTAATGATATTGACATATTGACATAGAGGAACACACATCACAATAGTTACTCCTAATCAGTATCTGATTAATCATCATACAGTTAAACAATTATGTTTATGTCTGTGATAAAACAGTGAACTGTAAGCTTTAGCATCAGGAACAATCTGTTTTGATCGAGGACTCCAGCTATCATATGAGTCTACACTCTACATACTGCCGAATCACTACAACAAGTGCAGCTATACCAATACTCTAAGCTGATATTTGACTACCACACTGTGGTTTGTGAATGAGAGAGTGATCGATCAAATCTCTCTCATGTCTGTTGACTAAAATATAAAGCTGCACAGCCAGGAGCTGTAAACAGCCTGCCATTAAAAAGAAACAAAAATCCCCCAGGCAGCACCTCTAAAGCTCGCTAATTAACACAATATACTTCACTTGTTTAATACAGAGATCACAGTGTAAAACAATCATTTGTTTTTATGGGTTACGTGCCAGAATATTTCTTGGCCAAGGGTCATAACTTCCTGGAGGTTGCATGGCAACTGCTCCAGTAATTATGCTTGAGTAAGTGATGCAGTATGTGTGTTTCAGAGCCGTATCTGCTACAGTAATGTGTCCCATTCAATAATGCTAAAGCATATGCAGCCATTAGTATAACATCTACTGCATTAGTGCAACTACTTCTCCCATCTTTACTGCTCCCTCTTCATCGGCCCATCCTCCTCTCACAGCTGTCAGCCCCCCCACGTGCCACAAGTGACACTGCAAGTTTCCTGTGGTTAACTCTAATGTGGGCAGCAGCGATGGGTGTGGCTGGTGGATATGAGGCCTGTCCAGACAGAGGGTTAAGGACAAGAGAGCAGCAGAGGCAAAGCCCCGAGTGTAATAACATATCGTGAAGCAAGTGTGTTGTTTGTGGATGTGGAATCTGGAAATCTCTGCAATTTTCCTGGCAGCCGCCGTCAGCTCCTGCTCAGCACACACTCCTACACTCTTTTTCTCTTTCTGTCAGAATCTGTCTGTTAAGTGACTGGCAGCTGATCCAAAGCTTTTGGACAACATATACGTGGTTGCGGTGCATTTCATCATTGGAGGGACCTAACTTAATGTAAACACCACCAAATTAAGTGAAGAGAACGCTCTCCTTGTTGACATTTTCATTTGTCAAATACAGATAACATCAGTAATGGAGCTCCACTTAACAGGCACTGTGCATGTTGGCCCACTGACACGGCTTGCCAAGCTCTTTATAAACATGGCATCAGACAGCGTATTGTGTTTCTGATTTCCACGTGCATTGTGATAGACGGTGCACAGACTTTCTCAATTTATTTCGTTTTCCAAAGTAACATCAACTGCTCACTCTCAGCAGCTAACTTGTGTTTTTACTGCTAATGGAAAGGTCTGCTGTCCTAATGGCATTAACTAATTGGTGGGTAATTAACTGCAGGCAAATTAGAAAGGTCAAGTGAAAACATGCTGATAGTGCTACAGGTGACGACATTCATCAATGTGGAGCATCCCTAATAAATTAGAGCGTTTCCCCGCTTGATTGTGTAGCATTACAGTATGAATGTGTGTCTGCTTTTTAACACTTTTGGCTTTCATTTTATAGGCTACAAGTGCCACTGGGCCGCCATATAATTTAAAGTGGTTTGAAGTTAGAGGCCATGCATGAAAACCTGCACCCCAGACTGTAAAAAGGATTTACTGTCTAACCAGCAGCCTTCAAAAAAGCAAAATATCAGCACTCACTGTGCTTTTAATGGAACACCGTAGTATTTTTTAATGCTTTAATAAGAATCAGTTGGAGTGCAACACATCAGTTTGCTCCCTGTTTCTCCCTCTTCCCTCCTTCCTTTCCTTCTTTCTGCCTCTGTTGTGGTTTGCACTGACTCTCCTCACTCGTCTGCGAATTAAGCAGAAACAGCTGAGGAATCCAGTTTGAGGCCAGTGGCGACGCTGCAAAAAAAAAAAAAAAAAAGGACCCAGTTGGCCAATATCTGGGGCAGATGAAAATCCGCTTCTAGAGAATCTGTCATGAACAAAAAAGCAGTATCAAAGAAAATGGCCTCAGATCTCATGCACACAACTAATCCTCAACCACAAGTCTTTACCTCTACCAGTCAGGTAACATTAGTGGGACTAATTCTACCAGATGACAAAGGAGTTTAGATTTTATGCTGAAGATTAAATCACAGGACTGGTGGTAGTTTAAAATAGTAAAGGGTGCAACAGATGTGGTGGAAGTAGTAAAAGTAATAGAAGAACATAATATGCCAAGCATACCTATTTCATGAGCTACAGTACAACACTAAAGACAAATGTTTGTCTTAAAAAAGGTTTATGTATCCATTCTACTGCAAATTAAAATCATGCATTTTAAATAATAGATGTTTATAATACCTGCTTGAGGACGTAATGATTCACTTTAGTGATAGACTCAGAGAATCTAGTAGATAGTTCACACTGTGTGAGTAAGTGTGTACAGTAAAACTACAATATGTTATTGGACTGTGCCCGGAGTGTCCCAAAAACATGTACAATTGGTCCGTGTGTTAACTCAGACAGTAAGAGCAAAGCCTATTAAAATAGTGGTGAGTTTGCAGATACTTGACAGAGTAGCATTAGTGTTCAGTGTAATGACAGGCAGCCTGTGAGTGCAGCAGCAGGATGACACAGACAGGAACTGGCCTGGAAACACATCTGACACAACAGGAGGCTTCCAAAATTACAGGAGGGGAGAGATGAAAGTGGGGCAGCTCATCCAGGCCAACAGGAGACAAAGCCAATATTAACACAGCAGAGTGCTCAGATCAGACCGTACAACGCTCTGAATGTTGGAAGTGTTTTAAAAACATGGTGACAGAACCGCACTGGGTCTGGTAAACAGAGGGCGGCGAGGTTTTGACAAAGTGGAAAATCAAAGAGTATGATTTCTGTTAGTGCTGGATCGGTTGGCTTTTAATCATAATGTGTTGTCGTGTGAATTATATGGATCTGTTTTCACCTGTTTTATTGTATCTTTTATATGTGTTTAAGTTAGCACTAACCCACAGATAGGCTCCTGCTCTTCACCTTTCACACAGACTGGAAATGAGTCATTTACACTGCTGCTTCTAAAGAGACTAGTTAAGTTTTTTAAAGTACGGTAAATAAACTATTCCTTCAAGTCAAACTGGCTTATAATATTATGTTTACAAAAAAAACTAGAGTGAACACTTTCCCTTATCCTGCCTGAGTAAAAACATCATGCAGCTGTACTGTAGCATATCAATGATCTTGCAGGGAGCAGGGAAAATGGAAAAAAAAAAACTTGTCCTAGATCGCCGGAGACATGACCCCCGAGCTATAAAATCCACTTTGTCGAGCAAACACAGACAATCAAATACCTAATGAGCCAAACACTCGCACAAAAAGCTTCTCTGAGAGCAGCACAGCCTTGTTTACAGAGATATGTCGCCTGGACGACAAAACTATTTGGTCTGTTTTGACTGGAAGGTCACTCAGACTTGAGATGCAGAAGGAAAAGATATCTGTGTATCTCCCTCTTCCATCATAAGATCTCTCTCTCTCTCTGTCTCACACACACACACACAGAGAAAGCACATACCATCCAGAAGCTGCGATTGTTGGCATCCTCAGAGGTGTTTTCTGATGGCGACGTCGACATCCTGTTCTCTGAGAAAGTGAAGAAAAGATTCATATATATTGGGCTCTCTTGTAATTCTCTCTCAAGAATTAGGATGTGTGATATGAAAGTATTTGATAGATGACCCTTGGAAAAAAATGAGCGGTACACTCCTGTCAGGACTAACATGAGAATGTAGAACAGGTGTTAATCACAGGTCATATTATCATTCAGGTCGTGTACATTCATGTTGAACCAGCAGTCATACTGTAAATGAAAACTGTGTATCACCAGCTCTGATAACACCAACAAGCATGGATCGCCCACTCCCAGCATTCCCAGCATTGAAACATGAGCCATGCTAAAATAAGCTGGGGCTAAGGGTCAACACATCCTATCATCCACACTCACTGTCCTCCCATGCTGGTAGCCCTGCATGGGAGGACAGGAGCACACTTAGCACACTCACTGCTCGTAGACACATGGTCACATGACAAGAAGTGACATGATTAAAACTTCTGTCTGACGCTAACTAAGAAGATCCACACAGAAGTTTGGTAATCTTTGGGTGTTACTTTAGGGCTCATGTGGCTCCACAGAAACTTTTCAAGTTAAATATTTAAACGCTCCACCCTTGCCTGTTTTCCCTCCCTGCAGCCATTTCTCCTCATGGCGCACAATTAGATTCAATGATTTTCTCTCCACATCCTGCAGTTCACGGGGCATCACATGCTTTACTGAGAGAATAATGTCATGGCTTAGTCTGAATCGTCCTCAGCTTGCCTCACTGAGGTCTCACTGCAGAGTACACAACCCAGAGATCTGCAGTAGGTCAGGGAAATAATGAATCGCTTCCCTTTTAACCCCTTAACCTTTACTTCCTGTCCCCCTCACTGGCTGGCTTTCCTCAGGGTATGACTGAGGTTTCAGAGAAACGTGGGGGTGGGGGAGCTCTGCTGTCTCCGCCTGATATCAAATGCTAGCAAGAAACATTTACCGCAACCTATTAACTTCTGGACAGTTTTATGGGTTTCAGGTCAAATCAGATCCAAATAATATACAATAATTGACTATGAGCACATGGACAAGCTTTGAGCTAGTGTGCCTCTCAAATATGGTTTTTGTTCTCTCTATATAGGAATCATAAATTGGTGTATGTGTAAATGAAGGCATGTTGTGCAGCCGTATAAGCACTGGGATCAATCTGAAGGCGTTTTTATAGCTTTCATAATCAACATGTAAGATTTTTATCTAAAAATTTTCACCTTCAAAAAGTTTTTTATGCTGTTTCCAGTAAAAAGTCTGACTTACCACCTGTAAGCAAAGATCTAAATCCACCATAGGTCCTCCAGATCTTACAGAAATCTTGGCATATCAGACAGGAAATTTGCTCTCCCAGTTTTCAGACATCTATCAATCCAGAAACTCAGACCCCCCAGGCAACTATAACTCCATCTGCACGCCTAAAACCTCCCCGAACAGACCATCTGAACTCTCCCAGTCCACCAACCCCTTTCACCCCCTGTATCCAGCGCACGCACACACACACACTCCTCCCTCTGTCCCCGTTTCATCTGTCACACATAACTCAACACACATTGCATAGAGGAAATATATAGTAACAAATGAACAGAGAGCAGAAATAGGAGCTCCGTCACTCCATCAGATCTCACTGAAATGCATCCATCCAGCCCTGGCAGGCCAATGAGTTCCTTACCTCTTCAAAAGTTGGGGACCCCTCTCTAAATCCTTTTTTTTCTTCTTTTGTTTGACTTAGAAAAACTTTTTTTTCCGCTCCAGTCTCCGTGCAGACTCTCAGACTCTTTTCCTCTTGGTCTTGCTGTTCTCTTACACTCCTCCTCTCCCTCTCAAGCTTTGCCTTTTCCACTCGTTCTGGACAGTGCTGCTGCTGCTCTTCCCCTTTCTTTGGCCCACTGTTTGTGTCAGATGAGTTGGCTTCTTTTTTTCCCTTCCCTCCTTTTCCTCCCTCCCCCAAGCCTCTCACTCTTTCTTCCCCTGTCTTCTTCTCTCTCACCAGAACAGCTGCAGCAAACTTATTCTCTTGTTCTCTGTACGTCACCACTTGTGGGAGATCACCTATCTCTTTCATTCTTTCCAAGTAGTGTTAATTAAATGTGGCAGTTTGTGGTTTTGTATATCTTTCTTTGAATGACTCACCCAACCAGACACTTTTTTGCATGGTGTGTGTGTGTTAATAGCCCTTTTAACTATGTTTTACTATTTCACAAAGAAGCTTGAAGCAGCATGACCAGATAAGGGAAACTCCATCTCTCTGCTTGCGTTCAACCCCCCGTTTTTACTTCCCATTTTTTTCCCCGGGGCAGTTTGGTAGGCCTGCCTCCACAGCTGGAGGATACATCCGGTGTGTGTGTATGTGTGCATTTGAAGTCAAAGACCCCTAGAATTGTTCGTACTCGCATAACCCGCTCGTGGTGACATAATGCTTGAAGCTATGCTGAACTTGTGAAATTTTGTCTTGCCAGAACATGCCATGTAAATAACTAGAGAGCTGTACCCGGCCACAACCTGCTTTTAGGAAACAATAATCCCATGCTAGTAATCCTATAATCAAATCTGGAAGGATAGTAGACACACACCATGACACAGGTCCTGTAATTAGAATGATAATAGATGAAAAACACAAGGAACCCAAGGTAAAATGAAGGATGAGCGATAAGTTAAACTATAAGTTAAACTGCAGTGGACGATGGTCCAAAGGTCCTATCACCCATGGACACCCATAAACACATACAGCAACACTGGGGCAGTGAGCACCTATTTACAGCATAGTGTGCTGCTGAGTCTAAACATCTAACCTGAGTGCTGCTTGTGGATTTCTTGAAGCAAGAGGTCACACTGTTGCAGGGGTCGTTTATGCTGATCTCTTGAGACAGCAATGGAAAATCAAGAGGATTCAGCGTGGGAAGCTGACAAGAGGAGCGCTCTTCCACCAGGACAACAAACCAGCCTCACAGTCACCAGTGCTGCTGGCTGCAATCCAGGAAAGGGGACGTTATCTCATCCAGCACTCACTCACCTGTTGTGGTGCAATCAGTCCATCACCCCTCAGGGTGAAAAAGGAGCTCGGTGGTCACCAGTGGCGATGACATCATAACTGCTGTGCACTCCCACGATGTCAGCTTTTACAAAGAAGAGATCAAATGGCTACATGGCTGCTGGACTGAAAGTATTTAAGGGATTATAAAAGACACACTAATGTTGTTGAAAGCACTCTATAATGCAGCCAACAAAATCAATAACCCATATATTAACTTTTAACTTGTGTAGTACATAATTTCATGCCGAATCTGCTAAATTAAATCTATTGTAAGATCATTTTTGAAAAGGCATATTTCAAGACACCCACCTGTACTTGGGGTCCTTACTGACATTAACAAATTTCTTATAAATGAATACTTAATACTACTTAAATGTAGTGTCTATATTGACCTCTAGTGGCGACAGACTATTATTACAACGACATGTTTGGCATTATGATGCAGCCACAACTGAATAAACCTTTTGTATCGTGTATTTTATGATTGTTTTTGTTTTGTATTTTACCCGAGCCATCCATCTACTGTCCTCTTATCGCAGGAGCTGCAGCCTGAGCAGAGAAGCCCAGACCAGACCAGCCTCTCCCTGAACAACTCCTCCAGCTCCACCAGGAGGGTACCAAGACAATCCGAGGCCAGCCGAGAGATATAATCCCTCCAGCGTGTCCTGGGTCTGCCCCGAGGCCTCCTCCCGGTTAGACACGCTCAGAAAACACCTCACCAGGGAGGCGCTTATGGGGCGTGTGGTGCCCGAACCACGTCAACTAGCTTCTTCCAACGAGGAGAGGAGCAAGGAATACAGCTTTCTCGTTGGGACTCGTTGGCTAGTGCTTGGTGACCAGTGTGTAATCCTCCCGTCCACCAGGTGGCGGTAGTGCAGTTATAAGCTAGCAGCCAGAAACCAACGACAGACAGAGCGACTTCTCCAGCTGAAGAGCGTGTGAGCGCTTTGTGGCTGGATGGTCCTACTGGTAGAAAAGGTAAGTTTATGGCACATTTTGAAGAATAGCAATCTTAATTCAACGTGAATTGATTAGATGAGTTATACGTGAAATGCCAGAACTCACCACAGTTTTGTGAACGAATGAATAACCGTGAAATATTTGCATTCCGCTATGTGGTCATTTACAGGTTTTGTGCTGTTCGTATGCAGGAGTCTAACATTAAATGCGTTCATATTTGAAGTGGGTTTGGGTTTATATATCAGTATTTGTTTCGTTTTGGTTAATATCTGTACATGTGCAGTGAATATAGTTCTCTCAGTCGGCCTATCCCCACGTGGTAGCATTAGCTTGATAGCTAATGCTAACAGGTTGATGAAACACAAGAATAAGTTTGTTAACAGCAACACAAGTAAGGTTTAGATTTCACATTAGACCTGGACTATATGATATAAACCCCCACTCCCCTGATGACGTGCACTGGGCTCTGAGTGTGTGTGGAGACAAATGTGCATCTTTGGCCCTGACAAGCCAGAGTTTCTGAGGAGAGAATCAACCTGATGTTGCTTCAGCAAGATCATCTGAACAGTACAGTAACTTATTCTTTTCTTTTAGGTCTCCGGATAAGTGAAACGAATTATCAAGCTGTGACAGCCACAGAGGTGGGTGAGAGCACGTGTCGACTAGAAATGATCATGGACAATTACTTATAATTGTGTTGCATGTATAGGTGTAGTTATACGCTGTGTCCACAATAGGGCTCTCGAAACACTTGCTTTGTACATTGATAACTTGAGTTGCCCTTCTCCCCTGATGACGTGCACTGGGCTCTGAGTGTGTGTGGAGACAAATGTGCATCTTTGGCCCTGACAAGCCAGAGTGTCTGAGGAGGTTATAAACTTATGCTAGTAAGAATTATAGTAGTCCTCAAAATAAAGTAACTTTTTTTTGTCGTTCCAGGTCTTCAGACATTTAAAAATGCTTCTGGACTGGATTTAAATCAGGTGTGTATGTCATCACATTCCCTTTATAGCAGACAGTGTGTAAAAGCTCTTGTGATGTATTGCACTGGGCTCAGAAACAGACTGATGACAGAAGTGCAGCTCTGCCCTTGACAAGGCAGAGTCTGAGGAGACGATGGCCAGAATTATTTCTTGAACCTTGTGGGACTGGGATGGTGCTGTCTGGACTGTTTGACTGACTACTGCCTTTTTCCCTGCTTTTCAGGTACTGACCGACTCATCTTACAGCACAACACTCTTCAATGTTTGTCACAGTGTGATGTGATTTATTAATCATTTTTCTTTACTGTATTTACTTAATGTAAATAAAACATCATCACTGATTTTAGTCTTGTGTGTTATTGAGCAGATACTGTAAAGGTGGGGTGGTTTCTTGGGCCATTTTAATCCTAATACCTAATAAAAATTGTAAACTTTAATCATAAAAACTAAACAAGTTTTTTTAAGGTGGGGTCAAGCTGGGTCTATTATCCATGTTATTAGAGCTTACAGATTCCTATTGTGGTTTGTGGTTTAGGCTTAAGTATCAGATCACTTTGGGCACATATGCTACTTAAAAGTGCATAAGTTGTTGAAAAAAATGCCAGTTTGACCTATAGTTTAATATTTACCAGGACATTTTCTCTTCTAATATTAAAATGATCAATATCCCAAACAATGCAGATTAAATTTGCTGAAGATTTGTGAGTTGAAACAATAATATGGCTTACCAGATTCACTGGATGTCTTCAAGACCTAAAATCAGTCAGGGAGGGGGAAAAGAAGTTGATTCTGTGTTCCATCCAATGAATGGCAAAGAATAAAATTAGAAGTTTGTATCTGTATCTTTATTATAATTCTAACAATTTATTATCTCTTAAAACATTTGAAATTCATATATATTTATATGAATGTGTGTATATGCATATCACATATACATATATATTCTGTAAGTTACCTTTCTTCAGCTCATATTCTCATTTTTTTTAAAAGATCTCTTAAAGGAAAAAAAATGCTTTCTATAGAGTCGGACCAGTTCCTTTAGATCTTTCTCCTGACAGCAGCCATCGCTCTCTGTCACCACGACTAAACACAAAGAAAGACAAAACAAAAATGTTCCTCACCAGTCACTTAACAAAAAGATTGTATCGGCAAAAGATGTTTTCAAAATTCCTTAACTGGCCCCATTTACACAAGCAAAGCTTTAATGGAAACATGTAAAATGTGAATGCGCCACATTCTTTGCCTGCTCACCCTTTCAGAAACATCCCCTTTATTTGGATCCTAAAGGGAAAAGTCACAGCTGCTAATGCAAATAGGGTCATTGCATAATATGCTGGTAATAGACAACGAGCTGTGAGCTTACTGGCACATGTTAGCGGCTGCAGAAGGTGCTTTTACAAAACAAGAGGATGCAAACGAGTGGAGTTCTAACACTGTCAGATCAGCGACAGTGGCAGGGGGCTGAGAACGGGTCAAACTGTATAGAAAGCAGAACAGTTAAATAAATACATTGTACCTTTTCATGTTAAACATTATTTGGAAGACAGAGATTCTTTAGAACTTTTGAGACTTCTTTTTTTTTTACACCTTAAACCATAGTTATGACCATTATTGTCATCGTCCTTATTGCTATCTCCCCTGCATTGGAATATAATCTCTTCTCCACCTTCAGTACAGAGCAGAAAATACAAAATCAAAGCCCCTTAACGACCTTTTCTAATTCACATTTATAGCCTGTGTGTGTGCACTTGGAGCGACATGATTTATGAAAACTCTTTCAGCAAAAAATAGACTGAGGACAGCGGAGAAGGGAGGAGACCAAACTCCTCCGCTGACACCCTGGTGTAAGAATGCACATTTGATATGTGTTCATGGACTCAAAAAGCAGCAGGAGAGGTGAAGCGTTGTTCAAGGTAGAGAGGTCATGAGAGAGCCCTTATATTTGATCTCAGCAACAGTAAGACAAGCAGGACTTCGGTTATGATAAGATGGGGTGGGGGTGGGGGGCTGATGTGGAAAATAAACATGGCACACCGATTGATTTTAAAGAGGAGGTGGCAGAATTAAGAAAAAACCTATTATTTCATAGGAAGTTTTAAAGATACAATTTGTAAATTGCTGTTTGCCCTTTTATAAATATCCATGTCTACAATTGTCAGACAGTGTAGCAGTCACACAACAACCAATCTGCACCATGATTCACTAGATTAGCTAACTAACAGGATCTGGGCTTGCTGTGGGAATCACAGCCTCCAGCGTCACATGATGCCGGGGACTTATCAGAAACGACAAGTCCGTGCATTCAGTCTCCAGTGCCTGCTACTGGTGCGTGTCTACAGGGGTGTGGATAAGGGCAGCCATGCTGCTTGCCAGCACTGCAGGGGACTGAAGGCAACACCCTCCTATACTTTGTATTAGATTGGATACATTCTGCTCCCAGTCAGTTTATGCTATTCAACATACACAGCAAATAATCAGGAAGTGTAAAATTTACACATTCAGTGGATACATACCATCAGGTATTGATATCTTTACTGCTTTATTCATTGATATCTGTTTATCAATGTGATTGGAAAGAGATCTCACAGTTATAGACTGCACCTCTTCTTCCTCTTTTTAGCTGGGGCTTGCTGGTAAGCATGCTAACTTAAGGTAGATATATAACATAATAGCTCATATTTCCATAGTAGATTTTATGAAAGTTTTAAGTTTTTTTTTTCAAACAAACAATCTTACAAATTGTACCTTTAACTAAACGATACAGAATCAGTTGCTACATTTTTTTAACAGCGTCTGCATAATCCTAAGTGGCAACTAACTTTAAAAATATGATATACCCAGGCCTTAAAGGCTAACATGTAGTTTGATTAAAGCTTCACAGTGTGACAAAAGAAAAAACAAAAATATATTCTAAAAATGTGCTTCACATTTTGTTGCAATGCTTCTTGTCACACAGAAGCAATGTTGAGTGCACCAAATGATAAATATGCATCTTTCAGTTCAAAAATACTTACATATTGTATATATCTATATTCATATACGTAACCCCTTATCCTTACTACACAGTCAGAAAAGAGCGTCAGCTACGCCAACCAAAGGCAGGACTCTCTGAGGCCATAATAACAGTAAGGACGATGATAGTAATGATAAATAGTAACAATAAATCTCTTCATATCAATATTCCATTATTCCCGTTTAAAGTTTAAAAATTGTAAGAACAATCATAGTATTAAAACTCGATATAAGCGCATCCCCTCAGCCGGGTGGCTGCTTGTTTCCTCCTGGATTTAGTCGTGAGAGCGCGAGAGAGAGCAAGAGAGTGAGAGAGAGAGATGCCGCTCCTGGAAGGAGCAGGGGGGATTGGGTGGGAAAGAAGAAGAAAATGGCAGTTTTTACTCTTCCCCTCCCCTCTCCTTTCCAGTCTCCCTCGGACAGAAGGTCTGAAAGAGTTCTACAACATATTTCTGAGAAAAGTCATTCTTGGTAAATAAAATCTTCTGTAAGATTTCTCTTCATTGTCATAAATCCCGTCTAACAGTTGAAAGCACAGTCTGTCTCTTTGTTTTCTTTTTTTTTTTTACATCTTGGATCCAAACAGAGTGTGTGACTATATATAAGGTGTCCCATAAATTCTAACACAAACACTGGTAAGTGCTTGTGTTTGTGTATCTAAATGTCTGTGTGTATGCATGCAGGCATGTATAGTAGTAACTTGGGTGAATATGTGTGTGTTTGTGTGTGTGTGTGTGTGTGTGCATATCAGTGTTACTCTTTTATGTTGTTGGTCTGGGCACTTATTTTTGCTACAAATTTGTGATACAGTGACCAGTCTGTATATATGTCATAATAAGACTTAAGATGATAAAGAGCTATAGAGAAACAAGTATGATCCCAATCACAGGATCCTCAGTGAGGACAGAGCCCTACCAGTGGAGTGAGGTAAAAACAAGACGTGACCAATCAACAAAGCCAAATTCACAGCGCGCCGAGAGATCCGTCCTCATCTCCTCTAAAAGACGTGGAAGCTGTCTTGATAAACTGCCCTACGTTCACCATGCACACAGATAAAGCCTCGCACTCATCATTCACCCTCTCTGTCTTAAAACTAGCATCCACACACACAGGGAGGGGTCGTCATTGATTGCACTGTAAATATTCCGTTCTTAAACCTGAACAGCTGACTGTGGGGTGAGAGGACTGAACCAACCAGATGATCTTCTCCAGTCTGTCTGCAACACAACCTCAGATTTTAAACAAATCTAATTGGCTTATGATTGCTCCTCTTAAGCATTTGGTTCTTCACTGTCCCTCACTAATCTCTGCTGCAGCCATAGAGTCTTCATTTTTGGATGAGAGGGTGTTGCTTGTGTTGATTGGTGTGACCGTGCATGCATGTGGGGAGTGTACTTGTGTAAATCGGGCCCGGAGCGCCAGCCGGTGTCTTTATGGATTGCCAGCCCTTCTCCTATCCCCATGTTTCCGTCTCCCTTTTGGGACTTGACTCCCTCTCTCTGTTGCTCTCAGTGTGAAATCTGTTCCCCTCTCATTTGTTGTGTGAATCCACCATGGATAGCAGCAGTTGTGTCGTCCTCCCTCATTGACTTCAACCCCTCCTTTCTTCTGTCTGTGCCTCCCTTTTCTGTCTTTGCATTTGCAACCTCAGCTCCGACTCCCGTCGTCCCTCCTCCTCTCAGTCTGTCCGTCCCGGGGTGAGAGAACAGAAATGGGAAATGGGCTGCTGGAGAGCCTGAGGACAAGAGAAACAAAACACAAGACATGTATGTCATTCTGTGAGATCATAATTTATTCTTCTGCAAGTTGCATTTTTGTCTGACTCATGTTTTTATAACTGGAAAGAATAATTTGCTCATTGAGAATTTGTGGTGACTTGGGCACTGGGGACGAGCTACATGACTAATGAAACCGGGAAAACATTGCTCACCACACATTTGATGCCTGACAGCATCTTTCAGTGCTGATGAGTTTACAATTCTCAGAGAGTGGTGAACACTGCAGGAAGAGGGCGCTGTTCTTCAGCAAAAATGATTCTAAAACTTTCAGGAGCTTTCTGGTGGGCTGGATTAACATGTTTCAATAGCATAGAAGAAAGCACAGTAATTTGAATGTGATCAGATTAGGTTGACCATTTTTGTTGCTGGTCTAGGTTGCAATGTGATCAAACCTAAGATGTAAATGCTTATCATGTATAGTGTTTATACAGTTAGAACCTGGGGGAAATGATTCCTTATGGATCCCTCTACTGCACTCCTCTAAGCTAACACATAAGCAGTAACTGTGTCTCTGTGCAGCCATACCTGTCCATTACGCTTCTCAGGGCTCGCTCTATATTCATGCGGTGGCCCACTCGTGTCACGCCCAAATCCAGATAGTCATCCTTGGTCAGAGAGGGCAGGTGGGTGCCATCAATCTCATTGTCCAGGAAACGCTCTCTGTGCTCACCCAGGTTCAGATATCCCAGCCAGTCTGCAACATCATACTTGGTCCAGTAGGGCAGCGGCTTGGAGGCGAAAGGCTTTGTAGGGGAAGGTGGCGGTAGATGGGGGTAACTCAAGCAGGTAGGTGGAGGGAGAGGATGCAGGGGTGGAGAAGAGGTCCCTGACAAGAAGTGAGTTGGAGAAAGGGATCTGGAAACAACTAAGGTAGAGTTTGGAGGAGGAGGTGCCCCAGAAGGAGCAAAGAGGGGAGGGGAGGGTGAGAAATAAGGATCTCCAAGTGGGTTTCCAGGAGACGGTGGGGTGATGGAACCACGAAGGTCATACATGGCACTGTATAAAGGTGTGGTAGGGAGAAGTGGAAGAGATGATGGGCGTGGCGGGCCCATCTTGGGCCGCTCTGATGGGGAGATGAGCGGACTGGGTGCTCGTCTTCGCTGGAGCATGTGTGATTCTGCTTTACGGGACTCGCGACTAGGGATGAACTGGAATTCCAGGGCTTTGGTCCGGTAGACAGGTCTGTGTTTGGGGGAGGTGGGGTAAGGGGAATAAGACGTTGGGGACAGCGGGGAATGTGAACGTGGAGGCTGAGAGGCTGCTGGAGGCTGAGGAGATGGGGATCGTCCCCAGTTTGGGTACTGGGAGGCTGGGGTGGGAGAAGGGGACAATGATGGCTGAGATAATGAGATTGGAGACGGTGACTGGGATCGAACTGAGGGGGGGCTCAGAGCTGAAGCTGAGTCTTCTGAAAATCTGTAAATAGAGACAGAAAGAAATTCTTACACATGAAAAAGAATGATAGACACCAGAGAACAATGACAGGAAAAACATGCACACACACTGAGGTCTCTATTTTTAGAACCATCAATTTATTTATACTGTCAACATTTTGTTCATGTGCAATCAAAATGGTTTGTGTAATGTGTTGCTTTTCTCCCTCACAGTATGTAAGTTCAAGCAGGACATAGCCAAGTCACAGTTTCATGTTCTTCCAAGCAAAAGAAAATTGTGCAAAGTGGCTCTATTACCTGTTTCTGCTTCTGAAAGAAACACATGGAAAAGGCCAGAGAAATAAAAGAGAAGTTTACACACACTGACGCAAGACAGAAACACACTAAATAGACTGCAGACAAGTGCTACAAAGATGTATTCACAAAGGTGAAACATCGATACAACGACAACAACAAAAAGTAGTTGTAGTAGTATGTAGTAAGTAGTATGCTGCAACATTCACATCTTGTAATGTTTACCTGTGTCTGCTCAGTGTTCTCTGGCTGCTCCAGCTGTCCTTGCTTCTTTGCTGCAGTTTGCTGCTCAGCTCATTAATGATGCTGGGCTTCATACTGGATGCGGGAGGGTAGATCTTTTTCCCCTCTAAAAGCTGCCCGGACTGGATGTCAGTGCTATCACCCCAGAGAGACTTCATCTCAGGAGTGCGTGGCCGATCAAAGTATGGTGAGGTGGGACGTCCCAAATTATGCATGTCTCTTACTCCATACCCATCCTGGCCACCTTCATCCTCTGCCATTCCCTCCTCGACCTCGTCCTCTTCCTGCTCATCTCTTCGTCTGTGGGAGTGGAAGGATGCTGGAGCAGTGCTGGTCTGCCTTTGCAGTTCGCCGGCGCGACTTCCATCTCTGAACCTGCTGGTTTTTGGGTAGGTGGAGGCTGCTGCTGTGGCATTCTGCATTTCAAAAGTTTGTCCGTCCAAGTAACTCATGTAAGACTCTAGAAAATCTCCTCCTTTGTCCGTTTCCCCTGCCCCACCTCCACCGCCCATACGTCCACCAGGTCCAACTCCTCCTCTCTCTGCTCGATCCAGTCTGTCTCCCCGTGCACCGGCTCCACTTAAAGCCAGGATGCTGTCCAAGTGATGATCGCTGCTACTGCGGCTGTCCAATTCTTCAATCCCAGAGTCCACCACTGTCTCCTGAGACTCTCCTTTCTTAGTAGTGGGGGGAGGTCGGTAGTGCTCCCCTGCTCTGCGTGTGCCTGTGATGGCGGTGGAGGATGCTGTATGCGTGATGTGTGTTCGCTCATGGTAAAGCTGAGTGGAGGTGCTTGTTGTGGTGGCAGCAGCGGTGGTTGTAGCAGCACAGGTAGCGGTCGTGGCATGGGAGGCAGTGCCCCTATGGGGGACAGAGGTGGCAGCAGTGGATGAGGGCACTGGGGGACCACGGTAGGCTGGGGGAGGTGCCACTGTGTGTGGAGGAGGTGTGGGTGAAGAGGAGCGCCCAGGAGTGTGAGTGCTGTTGTAAAGGTGGTGGGACATGGTGAAGGGTCTGTGGTAGGATCCAGGAGGAGGCGGGGGTGAGACCGATGGGGGAGGCGGCGGACCTGAGGTGGGTTGTAGGGTAGATGGTGAGGGCGGAGGCGGGGGGTTGGGTGATGTTTGGGAAGGGGAAGGAGCAGATTGAGTCAAATTTGCCACCTCACTGTCATAAGATGTGAGGCTAGAGGCAGTGGAGTCCCCTGCCTGAGGTGAAGGCAGGGGTGTATGGGCGGGAAATCCACCTATAAACTGTTCTTTTTGGGGAGGTGGTGGTGGTGGTGGTGGGGGAGGAGGAGGAGGTGGAGGGGGTGGGACTTTCTGTTGGCGGGCGGCCATGCTATTGGAGAGCATCCTGTGTTGTTGGTAATCTGATATTCCTCTATCGAAGCTGTTAGCAAACTCTAATGGAGGAGGGAGGGGGTCCGCATAGACAAATTCATCATCTGCATCAACTGATGGGGCAGGGGGAGGTAGAACCATAAGGCCAGTCCCAGTGCCCCCAGTAGTGTTTGCTATCTGCTGAGTACTAGTGGGTGGGGGAGAGGGAGGAGTAAGGGATAAGATATAGGCATCAGCTTGGCTTTCCATCCTGAGAAAAGCAGGTCTACGAGGCTGCTGAGGCTGCAACACCTGCTGAGCAGCACTCTCAGCAGCCGCCACACTAGCAGCAGCCTGCTCTGCCCTCCTTAAGTAACCTTCTCTTTCTTTATCCCTCTCCCTTGATGACTCCCTCTCCCGTTCTCTCGACCTTTCCCTCTCCTTGTATGTTGGCTGATACGGCTGAGACTGATAGTGGTGTGTGTGGACTGTTTTGTCCTCAGAAAAGCGAACTCGCAGCCCCTCACGAGCCCCTGCTCCTTCCCGTTCCCTCTCCCCACCACCGCCTTCCTCCCCCCATACTCCTCTAAGGATTCTGGGTGAGGGTGGGCGGCCAACAGTGGGTGTGGTGGCAGCCAGAGAAGAGGAGGTGACCAGGTAGGAACTTGAGGACTGGGCAACAGATGACACTGGCTGAGAGGTGACAGTAGATGAAGGGAACACCACACTCGACATCTGGCGGGAAAAGTGGTGCTCTGCTCCCCTTCTTAACCTGGTGTCGTCCCTCAGAGCACGCTCTCTGGCTGCCAGGGCGAGGCCTAGTGGCGATGTGGGGTCAAGAGCTTTCCCCGTTAGAGGGTGAATAAAGGTGGTGCTAGAGGAGGGCGCCTGCTGCCTGCCTGCTGCTGTATACAGATCAGTAGGTACAGACTTGGGCTGATAGTCCAGGGCAGGTGAGGAGTACTCAGGTAGGCCAAAAGCTGGAGGCATACTGCGGGTGTGATGGATGAAGGTGTCCCCAGAGAACATGCCCTCATCAATGGACTTTGACGGGCGCAGTCGTGTTGATGAACTTTCAGCCTGTGTGCTGAGCTGTTGCTGTGACACCTGAGTCCTTGTTATACTTGCTATTGCGTCACTCACGTCCTCCTCAGCAGACATAAACAAGGAGGCACTCTTTCTGCGTGCTTCATGGAACCGCTCCCTGTCTCGGCGAGCTGCACCAACAATTGCAGCCCCAAACTGGCTAGTAAAGTCCACGTTATCCTGGGCTCGAATTGAAGGCAAGGATGGAGGTGGCGGTGCTGGGATGGAAGGCGGAGCAGGGGGCTGTGGGGCAGGAGTGGAGGGAGGCGGGCCGTGGGGTGTTTTGGCTTCATCTGCCTCCCCTGATGCAGGAACATCAGCCTCCACACTGCTGCCCTGGCTGCTCCGTCCACTGCTGCTGGTTGAAGGGGCTTTGACAATAATGGTGGGGATGGGGATGGAGCTCTTCTCCACTGAGCCTTTGCCACTCAGTGTACCCTGGCCCATCCGCAGGTCCTCTACCTTGGACTGCTTTACCAGGGGGCCTTTAGTTCTGCGGGCTCCTCCTTTAGGACCGCCAGCTCCTGCCCCAGCTGCACTGCGGTCTGCCCGCTGGGGTTGACTCTGGGTAGTCTGTTGTTGCTGGGGCATTACAGTGGCGATGCTGGATGGGGGGACGGCAGTGCTGTAGCCTCTCCTGAGACCTGCTGCCTTGGCCCCTGCACCAGCCCCTATGCCAGCTCCAACAGTCTCCCCAGTATAGGCAACCTTTCGCGAAGCAGTCCTGCTCTGAGCTGTGTGGGCAGCTGCGTGTGCATATGGGGTGGTGTGGTCCACCGCTCCACCACCAGGACCGGTGCTGGGACCACCCGCCCTCTCCCTACCTCCATGGGTGAAGTGGACTGACTGAGAGTAGGGCTGGTAGTGTGCGGAGGTGGATGTGGACTGGGACACGGAGACAGAGGGCTGCTGAGACGACTTGGCTCTCCAACCCAGAGGTGGAGCAGAGGAGAATGGAGGATCAGGTGGAGCTGTGGTGGGAGGTGGAGGGATGTCGTCTGGGCCAGGCACCGACAGACTCCGGGCAAACTTCATGGTTGGAGGATGCAGGAACTGCTTCTCCTCCTCAGGCACCCCTGCAGTACAGCAGTTGCAAATAAAGAAACAAACAGGGATGAAACAGGGATTCACAGCGAGTAAGAGGGGCTAAAAAAGAAAGAGGGGGGAGGGGGGTGAGAGTACTCTGAGAGTGTCTGTCTATATCTGCCTGCCCAAGTACCTGCCAGCAAGTCTGTCCTCAGTTCTGTTAGTATATAAATCAGTTAGTGCGACATATTTCACAAACAAGAAGCAACTGCACAGCAGCATTTGCCTTGCTGGTCACCAGAGAACACATAACTATTTTTGCAGGAAAGCTAGCAAAGCCTTATTAAGCAACCAACTAGAAAACAGCCCATCAAAGAGCAACAAGGAGATTAGTGGCGTTACTGTGTGCTGGGTGAGAATAAGACAGACAGATCATACAGATAAAGTGCAGACATTTTTGGCCACAGACAAACAAATCTACCGAGTCAGAGGACAGACAGACAGGTGGACGGAGGGGCAGACAGAAAAAAAAACAGACAACCTCACCGATGGATTTCTGCCGCAGCATACCCGGGTGTGGGGCGTGACCTGAGGTGTACTGTCCACGGTCATAACCGAGGCTCAACCCTGACGACATCATACCCATCCCAGACTGATCCCCGTAGTTTGGCTGAAACGATATAAATGAGGAGCATGTGTAAGACAACCATGAAGACACAATAACAAAAGAGACCTGAAGCAGAGGACAGTTGTAGAAACATTTAATACCTTCTAATTTAACATGAGCTCTGGCTGCACACAGGTATAAACTGACAACTAACACAGTCATCACTGGACACACACATCATTAGACACATTAATCTGTAGTGCGTTTCATGGTACACACCTCATTGCCATAGAAACTTCTTCCCCTCTCTCTCTTTGGCCCCTGTCCCCGTGTCCCCGGTGCCTCATTGATGCTGATTGTCTGCTGAGCTGCTGCAAGAATTTCATCTAATTTATCTGAGAGGGGGGGAAAAGAGGAGAAAGAGAGACAGATAGAGAGAGAAGGGGAGAGAGAGAGAGAGAGAAAGGGACATACGACGATGAAACAGAAACATGGACAGCAACAAAATGAAGGAAACAGTGTGTGAAAAGGGACACACTTGATGGAAGTGGATGAGAAAGAGGGGGGGTGATTCAGGAAACATCCACTGACAAACATGAGCTTCCTTACTCAAAGCCATCTGATAGACTGTCCTCTTCTTCTCTGTAACTTGTGAGGATTCGAATTCTGAAAAAAGAAAGAAAGAAAGAAAACACAGGAGACATGAGTGCAGAGTCATTTTGGACAGACATGAATACAATGCCTTAAGCAGGAGTGCAACGGAGCATACCTGATTTTTTTTTCCAAGGGGTAGCAGCTGGAAGGAGGACAAAAGGAGACTTAAGTTTTGGCAGGAGTGAAAGTGCGATAGTGTTGTTACGGTGAATACTAATCATTATTCCCCTGAGCCCAACAAACTGAGTCACCCCATCCGGCTTTTCCATCTCTGATGTAAAAGAACGTCCATCACACCTGCGCATTACGACAGCACCAGTATGCACACTCATGCTACAGTAAATATGTTGCTTACTCTCTCTCTCTCTCACACACACACAGTGTTAAAATTATTATTAATAATCTGACTCCCACCTCTCTCCACTGGTGGCGGTTAAAATCCAGTTAGCAGTGAAGTGAGGGCAAAGGAGACAAAGAACAACAGAGTTAGTGGTTAAACTAGTGACCAAAAAGGGAACCAAAAAGAAGAATGAAGGGGGACCACTTGCATCCACTGGTGTGAGTGGGTTTGTGTGTGTGGATTAGTGATAGGGAAAATACGTTTTTATTTAATCTTTTATCTACACAAATCCTCGTTTTCGAAATACATGTCTAAACATTTCTAAACAACACTTATATAAATGAATGAATTTGTGAACCTAAGTGCACGGCAGGATCATTTCCATTTTAATGTCCTTGTTATCTTGCAGCATGACCTCCAGGTAACTGGGACACTGCACCAATGACAGAGGTGAGATAGTTTAACAGGTGTCACAGCTAAATGAATTCTATCGCATTAGAATAAACATATGGCAGCGGCTGAAATGCCTTTATCATCACACACTGTGCACTTCTCACCTTCATTCAGGAGGAGGAGGAAGGGTTTTTATTGATGTACGCAATTTTACTTACAAATACTGATGACAATATTTGGGGAAGCCATGTTTGTTTTTCAAAAATAAATGCATAGCCGAACAATATTTATAGTGATCATCAGGATACACTGAGTATTTATATCACTGCAGTGCCATTGGTATGATAAAGGACTATATAATGTGTGTATAGTGAGCACTGGGGCAATAGAAATGTGGGTTGGGGGTAAGGAAACTATTGTGTTAGACTGGGTGCTCATGCTTTGTGTCAAGTGAGGTCACACCACAGAGAGGTGGGGGGAGGAGATAAAGGAGGGACGGAGCAAAGGGCTGATCTCAGGAAAAAAACTTCACTCAGATTCTGTCGCGTTGGGCAAAAGTCCATCATTGTTTATAAAAAGAGAGAGTAACCAGATCACGAAGCCCAGCTGAAGTCCTCTTTATCAGCTTTCATATATCAGCAGCTGCTTACTGAGCATGCTCAGAACCAGACAGCAGTGGTGGCAAACCACCATAAATGTTTGGAAGATACAACCCAATCACCAATAAAACGCCGGCCAACATTATGATCTGCAAATGAGGGCGTTGACCCTCTCCATGCACTCTCCGCCCACTATTTTGCCTCAAATAGATATGGCATATCCACAGATAATGCTGTTACTATAGCAACAGACCTGAAACAAAGTTGTGTGTTTTTTTATCTTTTTCAAAAATTACTCATCCCAGTAATTTTATCCTTGGTGTGATTCTGTTGAACTGAGTTAAAGACATTTTGAACACAAATGAGAGAAAAACACAAACATATTTTGCTCACTGAAACATTAGGACCAGACACCGGAAACTCTCAGGTGACGCCCATTCTCCTGCTGTGTTACCTTGGCAACAAATACTTGCTGAGTGTAGTGTGTGTGTGTGTCTGCTCTGTGGGTGCAGGGGGGTTAAAGCTGTGGGGAGCAAAAGGAGGTGCAGGGGGGTAAGAGGTAAGAAAAGCGGGCAGTGAGAGAGGGAGTCACAGGGTGGATGGCGACACTTTTTCTGGGTGGGGTTACCTGTAGTGGGGGTGCTGGTAGTGACAGTGTGGAACCTCTGAAAGAACAGTGAAATGCATTGAGACTGTCATCCACGGCGGCAGCCAGTCTTCTTTTCCTCTTGTTTCTGCCACTGAATAACTACGCTATCTCGTCTCTACTTTCTTGCTGTCTAAATTTAGCCCTAGCTCCACTCCTCTTCACACTTTCAGTTTCTTTACCAATCCTCAACACTGGTTTCACACTGTTTCTATTATTCTCACCACCTCAATCTGTTTCTACCCAGCAAAGCACCCTCCTTATTTGTCTACATATCATTAGCTCTCTTCATTTTTTTCATTCTTTCACCCCCCCCCCCCCCCCAAAAGTGTGTAAAAGCCGGGTTCTTACCCATCTCCTCCAGCTCTGAAGTCATGGATTTGGAGCGCAGGGCGATAGCCGGAGTGCTCAGCCTCTTACTCTGCTGTGGGACTGGAGAGAGGGAAAGGTGGGCACAGTAGTGGTCAGTCAAACTGTTCACATTACACCCTTAGGGAGCAGTGGCTGTATTCTTACTTTTCTTCCTTGCACCATCTTCCATGTCAGGGTTGCGGGTTACCATGACAACCTTGACCATGAGGCTGTTGCCACCCTGCCGGATCATGTTGACGACCTGCCGATGGCCAACCTTCACCACATTCTGACCATTGACCTGAGATGAAGTCCAAGAGATTACAGTTGTAATATATTGTAAATATATTGTGTTATTTTAGGGGTGGAAAACATTTAAAAAATGGCAGTACCTCTATAAGGAAATCACCCATCCTAAGACCGGCCCTCCAGGCCACTCCTCCTTCATCCACCGACTCCAGGTACTGCAGGGCGGGGAAGGCCGGGGTGGGGGTAAACTCTTCAATAGGAGTCTGAGCTGAAGACACCACAGCAACATGAAAGTGTGTTAGCAGTGCATGTCATCTTCAGTCATAAAAAGTTTAACATCCCACAGTGAAAGAGAGATGTTTGTATTTATTTCCTACCTTTGGCCCCTCTCAGAACAAAGCCAAAACCCTCGCTGTCTTTTTTCTGCAGAAGCACCGTCTTCTCTTTGATTATATAGTCACTGGCAGAGAGGAGACAGGCCACCAGAGTTAGAATTAAAAGAAGATGGGAAAGAAAGACACAAAAAAAGATACATGTTGTAAAATGTTTGCACATTTGCCCTTGGCTTTAATCAGTGAGTTCCTACTTCTGCTGTCCTCGTCAGGCATGGCAGCAACTGCACTCGATTGAAACTTGAGCATCCTTATGTAAGCTTCCCCCACCCTTATAATAGTATTTTAGGTTAGCTATATCAGTTAATAAACAAAAAAGGTTACAATCTGTGTAGATAAAACAGTGACTGCTTCACTGTTTAGTACCTGTAAAGCTATAGTTCACCTACTATAAGCACGATTTGCCTGGAACTTTATATACACTGTACACTGCTGATGACAATACACACTTTATGTTGGTAAAAGGCTTATTATATTGCAGCTTCGATTCAAATCTACTGCTATCAGTCAAATGTCTTTCCAGGCAAACTCTAACCACCATTAAACTGTAATTTATGCCACAATCTCTACAGCACAGTTGTGACTTATAACAGCGTTTTGCTGTGCTTCACTTTTTGTATGTTTTTGACAGCGAGCCCAGAGCCGTTTTCTACCAGAACCTCAGTAAGCGATGCTATATACGGTATGATGGTGCTGCTTGTTGCCTCAGCAACAGCTAGAACTGGACGCAGGAAAACTTGGGTAGGTCCACAGTAGAGCCAAGCTATGTAATGGTAAACTATTAGTCACTGACAGCAGAGAACAGGCGCTGCATGCTCACAGGTGGAGCTCATATAGTATAGTACAAGTTATGTTCTGTTCCATGGCACAAGCAGATGGGGAATATACAGCATGTGGTGGAATGAAAGGGCATTTAGTATGATATACCTTTATTCTACTTACTACTTTTCATCTCTAGATTTTCCTCAAAACAAAGCCACATTATCCATCAATGCAAACAAAAAGCATTTTTTTCTCCTTTCCTGACCAATTGATTAACCCTTCAAATATGTGATAATTTAAAAAACCTGACCTCAGACAACTAAACACATTAAATAACTCCACTTAAATCAGCTACAAGAGTAAAAACATTAACTTGATGTATTAAGTATTCTCTGATGCTGGACTTCTTTTGTGATGATACATACACTAATCTTTATTTTAAAAATACATATATGCATGGCCACAAAAAGAGTTTGTAGTCGCCCCATTAGGCAGAAGCAGAGATGTGATCCACTTCGGATCAAGGAGCACTACCACTTCTGAGGTATCAGAGTCTTTCAATGAATGAAAGGCCACACAAACAGCCATTGACTCAGTCAGTGACTCAAAGAGGTATTGTGTATAAATATATATCCCGTCAGCTGTAACATACTGTAACCACATGCTGAGAATCCCATCGTGCCCCAAAATAGTCCCAGCCCACTCCATCTGTTCCTCCCTCTCCTCTGGCTTTTTCTCTTTTCTTTTCTTTCTTTTCTTTTTTTTTCCACCCTGATGGCTACTCCATTCTGCTCTCTACATTGGCTTCCTGCCCTTGTTCTCCAAACTTCTAATCATACAGTAACTTTTTCCCTAATCACATTTCCCCTTCGTGATCTTTCTCATTCAGCCTATTGAGTGTGTGATGCTCTCCGCAGGCTGTGAGACACTCTCTGTCTCTGCCAAGGCTCCGTCTCTTTGTTATTCTTGTCTTCTCCTGTCCAGACCTCACACACTCTGAAATAACACACAGTGCACTGTACATAATAATGCCCTTACATAAATGTTATGGTAGCAGCGATCATACATTTCATATATTTCAACAGCAACTATTTCTGCTAAAATGTAAATTGGCACTGGTTGAGAATCAAACCTGCTGAAATTAGTCACACATCACCCTGCAGGTGCAAAGCTGCCCTGTCCCTGCAGGCAATAATGCAAGCAACAGGTCACTGTAATGCACTCATTTACTTAGCTGAACAACTCGGAAGTTCCACTTTGGTGCAGAAACTGTAACCACCACCATTTTTCCTGTTCTATTGGTTCATCTGCATCAAGAATAATGATGCAAAATAGAACAGAAAGTAGCTTTTGCTGAATCAAAACTTTAAGCACTGCTCTGTAAATGCACTCCAAAGCCAACAAACTCACTCACCAAGTCAAATCTTCACAGTGTGAACAATCAAACTGCCATTTGCATTGTACTATTGTACTCACTTAGACTGCCTGTGTGCGTTTATGTCAGTGGAGGCATCCCATTCCTAACTAAAGCTCTGCTGTCTTCAAGAATACAGTCAACTGCAGCTGTGTCTCTCTGAATGCATCAGAAAGGACTAACGAGGGTCGTCCCATTTCAAAAGTGAATGCAGCTGAGTGATAATATTGTATCATATTATAAGAGATGCAATTATTTACATGATCTGAAAGTGAATGAGACAAGGACAATTACTGCAAAAAGCATTGAAGCCAGCATCAAACAGACAATACTCTGGTTAAACTGCTGTAAGCCTCTGTGATATTCTACTCTTTCTCATTTAGACAGGAAGAATAGGCTCAGGGCTGCATCCTTCAGAGGACCCAGCCACTGACCTGGGACATGGTGTTGTCATCAGAAAGCTATTGAGCTGGACAATGCAGCACAGTGTGTCTCATACTGCATAGGTAAGAAGCCAAGGCATTAAACAGGTCTGGCCAAGCAAGAGGTGTCAGAAAGAAGCTGGAACTTGTCATGCATGCTGCATCGTTAAAACTCCTTCACCGTGCACTGTTCTCTCTCTCTCTCGCTCTCTTTCTCTCTCTTTCTCTCTCTCACACACACACACTAGTAAACATACAGAAACACGCCACTCATCACACAGGATACAAGCACACATGCATTCATCCAGCCAAGAGGGGAAAAGAAATTTGTCTGCCATTCATTTATGGTTTAGATGGACAACAACAAACACGGCATCCATGCACGCAGAACACATACATACACACACACACTCTGTCATGCATGCACGCAATCAATCTGCGCATCAGTTAAAGCAGCAAGCATCCTGTCTGCCGGTGCAGCATTGCTGGAGGACATTTGTTCAGAGAATGATTCAAAGCAGAGAAAAAGAAAACGACACACACATGTTCACACAGTGAAACACACAACGACTGCACTGCTCATACACCGGGGCTGTGCAGCAGCAGCAGCAGCAGCAGCAGCATCGGCTCCCGTCCGTCTTCACACACATACATCACACACTCTCGCAATCAGACACATCTGTCTATAAGCACGCTTTGTAACAACTGTCAATCTATCTAATCGATCCTGCCCTGCCATCCATGATGTCCACATGCATGCACCCCCCCATCTCCCCCGGCAACTGGAGCAAGAGAGAGGAAGAGGGTGAGGAAGGGGAGGGTATTTGGGGGGGTATAAAAAGCCATGGCAGGTACCTGTAAATGAACCAGACGCTCCTATTCACAGGGCCGAGCGACGGCCAGGAAGAAGAGAGGGAGAGGGAGAGGGAGAGATCCTCCTCGCCGCATGCCCCCATCGCCATTTCCTCCCCTCCCTCTCCTCCTCCTCCTTCTCCTGCTCCTTCTCCTTCTCGTCTTCCAGCAAGACAGCAGAGAGCGCAAGCCGTGAGAGGAGAGGAGGAGGAGGAGGAGGAGGAGAAGAGGAAGAGAGAGAGATGGAGGAAGGGAAAGGGAGAGGGCCGAGCTCTCCCAGCCCCTTCATACTTAAGACAGAGAGAGAGGAGGAATGAGAGAGAGAGAGAGGGAGAGAGAGAGAGAGTGAGGGATGGAGATGGTTCGCTGTGACTGCGACACAGAAAGAGAGAGAGAAAAGGAGGGGGAGAGGAAGGGGAATAAGGTGGCTTAAAAAGGAGAGGGAGAAATGAGGTAATTTAGAGAGAGAAAGAGAGAGAGAGGGTGATTGGGTTTGTTCACAGGGGGCTTCATACATAAACATACAGGCCAGACATGCCAGCATTCATGCAGTCACACACAGCCACCTCTCTTCTCCTCCTCTTTCCCTCCATCTCTTCACTCCTTCTCTTCCTATAGTTTATAAGTATAGTATTCACACCACCTATTTATCACTGTCATGATTTCCCATTCATAAAAATGGATGTGACTGAGATAAGTCTTTCCTATACTGCAATAGGAGGAAGATAGAGGCCCCTCAAATGAGTGGAAAGGTATCATCATATGACATAATGTTAAAAGATAAGATGGCATATTACACAAATATACAAATATACGTAATCTGATTGGCTCATAAGAGTAAATTTGACATTGTGCAGGTCCTTCTGGTGCTGCTGTCCTCCTGCTGTTATTGACCCCATGTGGCTTTAAATCACACTTAACTAACCTCACCCACCCCCTTCTTTTTCAACACACACACACACACTCTCTCTCTCTCTTCTCACATTTGCTGTAAACAAAGCATGAATGAGAGGGTACAGCAACAGAAGGGGGGGCATCAATGCAGACAGGAAGAGGAGAAAGGACAGAGAAACAGCTGGCACATGAGTGGCGGAAGAAGGAAGAGGAGGAGGAGGGAGAGAAAGAGAGAGAGAGAGAGAGAGAGAGAGAGGACAGATTCTCTCGAACAGACACTCACATCATCTCTTAGTCAGAGCCTCCTTCCATGTATGTCGAAGTTGTCCTCCGTCGGCTTGCCCTCCCTCTCTACGTTTGCTCTCTCTCCCTCTCCCTCCCTCTCTCATCCTCTTGCCTCCCTCCTGCATCCGAGGACGATCAGAGCTCTTGTCCACTCTCTCCTCACATCTCTGCCTTTTTGTTTCTCTCCCTGCATGTCAGGCTTTTACCACTGTGTGTACAGTATGTGTGTGCATGCATGTGTGATGAGGGAGAGAGGGCATGAAAGAGAAAGAGAGAGAGAGAGAGAGAGAGAAGTGGGTGGGGGAGGAAACGAACATTGACAGAAGGTCCATGTGACTGTGTGTTTATGTTCATCTACATGTCTGTACAATATGTCCCCTATAGCTTGTGTGTGTGTGTGTGTGTGGATCAATGTATCACACTATGGACAAACCTGAACACACACTCTTTGACGCACTCTCTGCATACTTCAGGCACAGTTACCTCAAACATGGTGCATATACAAAAGTAAATATAAGACACGTAGCATGTGTTATATGGCAAGACAAAGCACCGCCGCAGAGTTTAACAGGGTGCTGCTGCTCTTCTCTAAACTACGTGCCTGCTCGTCCTTACTTGACCCACTGTTGGCCCAAAAACGGTCTCATGTGGGCCGGCAGAGGGGCATCAGCATGTACAGACTGTTTACAGTTGCTCTGTGCATCTGTGGCAATGAGACAGAGAGCTTTTTTTTTTGAAACCTTTATTAGTCCCACAATGGGGAAATTGCTTAAGGCAGCCCAGCAAAGAGTGCCATACACCAGTGAGTACACTGGAGGCTATGCGGGTAAAGTGCCTTGCCCAAGGACACACAACAGTGAACCACCAACCTTTCAGTTATTGGACAACCCTGCTATACCACTGAGCCACTGCTGCCCACAATGTGTGTTATGTGCAATAAGCTCCTAGTTTTTTTATTGTACACAGTTATACACAGAGCATAATAATTATACCTGTACATGCACTAGTTGCTTTATGTTTAAGTGAATTATTATTATTCATTTTAGCCATGAGTCAGCAGGCCATAACCAAAAAATTGTTTGTTTTTTTTCACATACATCATATAGAAAACTGCCAAAAAGCTGATGCCGACACTAATGAAGCATAGAAAGTGGCGTAAAAACACTCATATATTTCTAGGTTAAAGCATTGAGTTGTAGAGCCCATTTTTCTTTTCGTTGCTTATGCTTAAACATAAATTGTAGACTATAAAATTGTTTTTAAAAGTTTGTGTCGTTGAGGAAACAATGTTTTCAGTGTTTCTTTATATATCAGTTGTAGATAAGTGAGGATTTTTTTCAATGGTTACATTTAAAATGTCCCTTTTAAAGCTACACAGATTGGATGCTGCTCACTGTAGAATATACATGAATAGTTGAAAATACTTTCTCCTAACTGGTGGAAAAAAGGTGTGAAATATTAATACAGTCATCCAAGGGGGAGAAGATATGGGTGGGGCGGAGAGGAAGGAGAAATAGTGGAAGCAGTGAGAAAAGACACACAAGTATCCCCAAGTCTGGGTTTTTTATAATGTTCACCACATTATGAAGATGATGTAATTCATCTGACTGACTGGTGTCCTGCACTGTAAACCTCAGGAAACTAAATATATCCAGCTTTCAATAACAGGCAGCTGGTTGGAGAGGAGGTGACAATTTATGAGTAACTTAGAAGAACAATAAAAAATAAATACAATTACAAAAAACGTACGAAATAACTTTTCTGGAGGGTCAGACACTGACCGGCAGGTGTTTTATAGTGTTAGAAATACATTCATAGACTCATCTTGCTTTGATCCAGACAGCGTTAAGGCATCATTCTTGCTGCTTTTTCCTCCTGTTGCATGCACAAAAATTGCACTTTCCCTCCATCTGCATGGATGCCTGTCTACATTCATCGTATCTCTTCTCCCTTTAGAGTGCCCTTCACTGTCTGACCTCCAGATGGAGACACCACAGGGAAGGGAGGGTGATAGAAAGAAAATTAAAAAGTACAGGGGGGTAAGTGATGCAGTGATGAATAGAAAGCGCGGGAGGTATGTAGAGATGGTCAGGAGATGTGGCCAAATATAGAGGGATGAAAGGAGGAATAGGCGAGATATTACATGTAGCGATAAAGGCTGTGAAAGTGGGCCCGTGTGAGGGTGGCTCTGAGTCAGCCCCGCCTGCACGCTTGGCCAACAGTCTCGGGCTCCGTCTATGCTGCAACGCGGCTTTAATTATCGATGATGTGTGTGCTAGGGTGTGTGTACAAACATATGTGTGTGAGTTTGCATGGTTGAGTGTGTCGCTTGCATGAAATGTCACTACTGATGAAAGGCCTGTTAATAATGCATGATTGTGTGGGTGTGTGTTGTAAGAGTGAGGGATAACGGGAGAAATACAAAGAAAAATGCAGCGCGTACAGTAAAAGTTGAGTAATCATGAAGGATGATGATGAGGGGGAGACAGGCAGAAAGCATGATTTAGCATAAATAATACATGTGATTAATGATGGTTTTATTTCTACAGTGTGTGTGTTTGCATGGTATTATGGTATTACATTAGGCTGAGTTAATGAGAGACTAATGAGAAAATTATCTGATAAGTTAGTTAGTCTCTGGGGGCAATTGATTACAGTCGACTTGACGCACGAGAAAAGCCTCAGGTGAAATGACTCCTCAACCACACTACACTAAAACTATGCTGTATAACAAAAATGCCAAGTGTGACATAATCCTTTCTTGTCAACAGAGCATGGCTTTTTATCTGCTTAAATGTGAGTGATCAATATCATTCAGTCATAAAGATGGCCGTCTTTTGTGCAATCTGCTGCTTCTCAGACCTCAGGGCAAGGAGAGGATTAAAACATACTTTTAAAAAAGTAAGTTTTATAATGTTAAAACTTGAAAGATGTCTGTCAGAATGAATAAGACCGGATGCTGATTAAGTCGCTGTGGGTGGATGACGAGCAGTACCAACAAAAACCATAATAACTTTTGTTACAATGATATCAGCTGCTGTTTGTGTGGCAGGTCCATTGATACACTTATACATATGCATTACTCAACACTGCGTGGTCATCAAGGGCAGTAATCATCATCGGATGATTTCATAACACTGTGGTTATCAAAAGTTATCAAAGTGGTCTGAAAGCATCAATGATCCACCCTAAAAAAACTGCAACCTGGCAAAGCAGCTCTGTGCCACTGAAAAGCAGACACACAAAAGGACAAAAATTCTAAAGTTCTCCCAAAAAATAAAACCCTGCCTGTCTGCCCAGGTTACATCCAGCCAAAAACAACTAGTCAAAACATGACTGGTAAACGTCGACCTTCAGGGTGAATCCTGCATTAAAAGCAGAAGCATCAGAGTCTTCACTGCAGGCAGTGAACCCTCGCACATCGTCATCCTACTGTATGAGTCACTCACAACACATCACATCACACATATCAAAGTATCACTTCTACTCATGAATCACCCTATCAGCGTAGATGTATACAGTATGTTACCATACAAACAAATCCCCTGCCAGCATGTGCTCTATGTCTAAACAGTGAGGCAGCAGGGTCACGATGAAAAGGCTGTCAGTTTGAATCTCCGTACCCCCTGGGAGGATGGACCAGTCACATCGTGCTCTTTGGCAAAGTACTGAACCCATCATTTCCTGAGCAGAGCTGCCATGGTGGTCATGATTAACCCTTCATTTAAACAGAGACAGGACACTCTCGTGTATCAATCCGGTCCTAATATCACACTAAACAGGCAGCTGGAGCATCTAAATGGCTCTTTTGTCAATCAGAGCCTGTAGAATTCCTCCATGCCCCCGCAGCTTAAAGAGCATGTCCACACCAACAGGCAGTTATTCAGATTACTGCACGAGGACGAGCTCTTACCTGGGAGCGTCAAAGCTGTCATAGGATCCTACAGTGTAATGGCGGAACAGCCTTTTGGCTCGTTCTCCACGGCTCTCTGAAACACAAAATGACAGGAGGATCGGCAGGGTCAGACCCACATTAACTCTATTTGCATGGCTTATGCAATAGATTTGCAATGCAGTAGATGCAGTCACAGTTCAATTACATGACTGCTGTCACTATAAAAATCAGTGGCTTTGGACAGTTTGTATCATGTTAAAGGCTCAGAAAAGTTTTAGTGATATTAGTGCGACTTAATGTTTGTCTCTTTGTTTATTTAATGTTTAGAATCAGGTCAAATTTTCAAGTAATATTCTGGTTCATGCCCATGAGTCTGCAAACACGTCTGCTTTGTCTTATTTAATCCTTTCGTTTGTGTTGAAATAATTTATCCTATACACTCAACAATAACTCATTTTGTTGCATAATACATACATCCAAACACCATGAAGTGAATCTCCATGGTAACATGATAGCATTTTATTTGCACCTTAGCTCACTGTAGGACGTGATGCTGTGATTTTTCCTCATTAAGTCTTCCTCTGAATATGCATGTGTATGTGTGTGCTCATGTGCGGCTGGTGGTGATCACCTGATCGGTTGTCTTGCCGAAGCACCACTTCCTCCACACAGTCAGAGGGGAACCATCCTGTGCGACCCCTGACCGTCCCCTCCCAGTACCCGCCCTCGCCAATGCTCAGCACTAGACGTGGAGGGCAGGAAGGAGCAGCATGTCAAAAGGAGGCGATACTTCACGCACCAACAAACACAAATACACAAATGCCAACGAGAAATGAACACACGCAAAAAGACACAGTTACACAAACAGGAAAGAAATAACAAAGACACACACACACAGACAGACATGCAAACCTCCTACATACTCACCAAGACATACATACCTGGCAACACCATAGACTCACTCACAAACACACACATATTTATACCTGCAGACATTAAATACAAACATATATAGAGACCTTACACTCATGTTAGGACATGACCATTTAACAAACTCATCTGAAGTGCTGATGTGCCTCAGAGACTGAATGAGCTGTTAACATGCATCTCCTGAGATCCACACTTTAATATCTCAACGACTGTGGGGTGGATGGCCATAGAATTTTGTACAGATATTCATGGTCCCTAGAGGACAAATCCAGCTGGCTGTGGTGAATCTCGGCTTTTCTCTGATGGCTCAGTCTTGTTAGAATGACAGTTTCCTCAAGGGGTGCTGAACAGCTACAATGTGAGCCTCCAGCAGTCCATCCATCTGCAGTTGTGCTGAAGCTGCTCAACATCTGCAGGTTTAAGTGAATATCAAATGACTGCAGTACCAACTTAGAAGGCCGTACAGATTTTTAACTACTCTACAGCAGCTTATGTATAGCTCAGGCCAGTACAAAGACAAGTGGGAGAATCTCACACGATAATGATATTGATTTACCAATGGTGTGGCTGGGTGGCTGCTGGATATTTGCCAGTGTAGTATTAGCTAATGCTAGGTAGAACACTAAATGTTCTGGGGATGCAGCATCTGGCTTTGTGTCCGAAAGACTGTATCAGTTAGCTAAATGGTGTTAGCTTAAAAGCTGTTAATTAAATCTCACCTCTGTAATTGTTAAACCCCTGTAGTCAGCAACCCACATATTATAAGGAACTCTTTGGTGTGATGCCAAACTCTAAAACAGAGGCAGGCTACAGCACAGAAACAACAACAGCATGTATGTGTTGTAGCTTTGCATGTCCAAGCTGCCTGCCTGATGGATGTAGACAATTATTTCATTTGCACATGTATGTTTTTTCCATGAGTTTGAGACATCAGATGTTATTCCAAGGTGAGAAAAAAACATAGTAACCAAAAGGACACCTTGAAATTACATTAAAGACAGAATGCTGCTGCACACACATACAGTAAACACATGAACTCTGAGATGTGAAAACACTTGTACACTCACCTTTGACCCTGTCTCCCTTATTGAAACTGATTTCTCTCTCTCCCTGTGCAGAGTGTGCTCGGGTGGCTACAAAGACTCGTCCTGGGACAGCGCTGTAGAGGCGTCTGCGCTGGCCTGCAGTTTGGACAGTAGTGGTGGCGGGGGCAGGCCTGCGAGAGATGAGCAGAAGGAAAGGAGGTATGTCACCTTGTCTCGATTAAACTGACAAGTTTAATTTATGACATAATAAAATGTTCCTATCAACAGTAATGATACAAAGTTTGAAAGGTCCTTTACTGACCCCTGTCTCCGACTCTGCCTGCTCCGGTCCTCCTTGTCTCCGATCCTTCCTCGGGAAGGTGAGCGTGTTCTTGCCCCTCTGGGACTGCTGGAGCTCCGCAGGGTTCCTGTATGCTTAAAACCCTGAGAGAAAGATGATGATGATGATACATCTGTTTACATGAACATCCATGTGTGGCGTGCAGCTACATGCAATCTGATCAAGATATTACAATGACTTTCTATTATTTTAAATACATTTACGTTCATTTTAAACTATACAAACATGTAGGTTTACAAGTTACTATGTCAACATGAATAAAACATGACAGCATGTAAACAATGTCCCATTTTGTGTGTTTATGGGCTTTCAACCTAATGTGAGCTGATGAGTTATTTGTTGCACCAGTGCACATAATAACTAAAAATACATGTACCTGTTCATAAAGGTAATGTGCTGCAATTAGTAGTGTTCACCACTAGAGGTTGATAAAGGTCACCTACTACCTTCTATTATCTCTTTTTGTGTGAGTCTTTTAAGCTGCTCAGCCTTCTACCTGAGAAGTGGAAATATTAATTTTCTGGACATTAACCATTTCTCCAAGCTGTCAGCTTTACAGGGAAAGCTGAATTTGCCCTTAGCTGCTCTTCTCTTATTGGAAACCAAATGAAGAATTAAACAACACAGCAAGAACCACCTGGGAGGTGTGAGGTGAGATGAACCCAGGTGATGTTGTTCTTTGTTAAACTTGCTGTGTATTTTATAGCATTTATGCTAAAATGTGTGAAGTGTGAATTTAAACTCTTAAACTCATCATACACAGACAGTAACCTGCACAGAGACAATGTTGGTGCCAGGCGCATTGGGTACGGCCATCCAGTCAGGTAAGTTCATGCTGCTGTCACTGTTGGCCCGGAGGAAGGGATGGGGGTGGGGTATTGTCAGAGTCCGGGTGCTCTCCCGCCTCTGAGGAGCGTACTTTGGAGACTCCACAAAGGGAACTGCGAGAGAGGACAGTAACTATAATCATTTTTTTCTTTATGCTGCTATGTTTACTTCTACAATACAGTACAATGTTTTTTTCACTCCCTTTTTCAACTGATTCAGTCAAGGTCCTGCTTTTATGCATGCTGGCTCACTGTCATGGCGCTAAATGGATCTCAGCAACGATGAAAAAAAGGTTAAATTTCCACTGTTTTTCATTTCAGCTTAGTAAAATATCAGACCACACATTATACTGTTTACTTACCTACGTCTATATCCTTGTGGTTTTTAATAATTTCTCCCAGCTCAAAGTGGCCGGACATAACAGCCACCTGATGAAACAACACCACACACACACATAATTAAGTACTGAATTCATTTATGTACAACATCTAATTTTAAAGGCATTTTTAAAATTTAGATGAACTGCATTTCAAAATAAAAGTCTAGTTATTTGGCGATGATTGCCTTTACTATCTCTAAAACAAAAGCCCCCTTGTGTGAGTCCACATCCACAACCCATCAAATCTCCAAGCCTTCTCCGTGTCATCATCTCTGTTGTTTGTCTGTGTGTTTGTATGAGAGAGAAAACAGAAGACTGTCTCAGCTGGCATTTTTCTGCATTGACAGACTTAACGTATCCAGATGAAGGGGTCACATGCCATCCTGCCACCTGGGACCTCTGTGTGCATCACAGCGCAAGAATGGTTTAAAGTGAAATTAGGGCCTGGCACTTTCTGCTACGTTAACTTAATGAGACACTAAACCATACAGCCACCCCAACACGCATAATTATGCAGCCAGGCGCTCAGCCATTACCTGAAAGGGGGTCTGCCCATTGTTGTTCTTTGTGTCTTTATTTGCTCCCCGGTAGAGCAGAATACGTGCACAGCTTTCCTGCAACAAACACGGCAATGATTAATGCAGAAAACAATAATTGTACAATTACAGCTTCACAAATCATTTGTTCACAGCACGCACTGGATCTGGAAACAGCAAAACAGGTAGAGCTATTCAATACATTTTTAATGTATAGACTGACATTTACTATCCACTCTAACCTTGTTGTATAAAGCACAGATGTGCAAGGCAGTGTTTCCAGAGGCATTCTGGGAGGAGGAATCCGCCCCGTAGAAGAGGAGGTGTTCCAGATGCTGCGAGTTGCCGTGCTGACAGGCCTGTGAAAGAAGAGATTTGTGAAGGAGAGAGGAAAAGAGAAAGAAGAGTAAGACAAAGGAGGTGTTATTAAGGTTATAAGTGACACCAGATTTGATTAACACCCCCCTGACAGAACAACATGTGAGATCCATTAATTAAAGTGTAAAATCAACATATTAATAAATACAAAACCTAAAAAATTCTAGATTTAGAGTTTCACATATTAAAAATATACAGCTTTAAATTTTACCAACTGGTTGTGGATCCAATCTGAACGTCAGCATCAGTGTTGAACATATATAAGTTGATCTCTCCCATCAAACACACACACACATTGTGAAGCTGATGGCTGGCTCACAGAGCTGCAGGGACAGATGCTGATGAAGTGTTTGTGATCACACAAAGATGAATAAGGCTGATACCTTTATTTCTCCTCTTGGCCTTGCCTGTCCACTTCACAGCTGTTAAATGAGGCCACAGAAGCAGGATGGGTAGGATGAAGTGTGAGACGTGTAGCATTTCATGGCATGAATGTTTTTTTTTTTTTGACGTAGACACACACTGGAACACAGAGTACACTACAAAAATTGATGCATCCACACAACAACAGGGACTTTCTGGTGCTTTCATTTGTCAACCCTTAAATAGACACAAATTAGGCCACTGGCCTTCGGTTTAATAAAAGACTTTGTCCAAGCATGAATAGTTAATTTAGTATTAAAGTGTACACACTCACACAGGAGGTGATTTGCATTCATTTGTAAGGTAAAATCTATGCAAACGCTCACTTAACGACCCTCTTTGGATTTCCTCCACACATTTACCTGATGAGTCTCGTCCCAGCCGTTCTCGTCCCTGATGCCAAGCTTGGCGCGGTGGTAAAGCAGTGTTTCACAGCAGGAGGTGTCGCCCCCTGTCAGCACAGTGTGGTAGAGTGGCGTCAGCCCTCGCCGGTCCTTGTAATCTGGAGACGCACCCAGAGAGAGCAGAACCTGCAGAGCCAAGCAGCACAAAACTCACCCTCAAACCTTCTTAGTGATATTCAAGTCGAGGAATATTCATGGAATTTACAATGAAAACATATAGCCAGAGGTTCCGAGAGGTCACGCAGACCCCTCAGGCAGGAGGAAATTATGTATTCAAGCAAACCCTTAAAATGCAGTTTAGCTGAGCATCTTTTCTTTGTGGAGACGCAGACCTCTAACAATGCAACACATGCAATTACCTCCCCCTGAATGAGCTTCTCCTCTACAGGTTGAACCTGCATTCTTGGAAATACAGGGGCTGAAATCCTGGATAAACGCCTCAAATGTAAATGTGCCACATGCCTTAAGAACCAAGCAATCTGAATGTTAATGTTTTTTTTCTCTGCTGGTGAATAAAATAATTGTTCGCATACATTTTGTGTGTGGGTGGGTATGGATCGCTTAGTGGGTGGGTCTGTTTGTTCAGTCTTGTTTACTTATACGGCAACACAAATGAGGACAATACAGTATCAATTTCAGGGCAAATATCCATCTTGCAGATAAATATAAACTCCAACGTAGGCTGATTTCTTTTCTTTCTTTTTTTTTTTATTTTGTGGCATATGAAATGAAAACTCATTATTATTTTTTTTTACTGTTAAATAACATCATTTCTAGAAAAGGCCAAATGAGAGCAAGAATGTTTACCAGCAGGGCTGTATGGCGGTGGCCTCGAACAGCCTTGTGTAGCGGTGTGAGTCCATCTTTGGCACGGAAGTCGATATGAGCCCCTCCATCTACCAGGACCCGGATGGCCTCACCTCCACCTGGCTCACACTGCACTGCCAGGGACAGGGGAGTCTCTGAAGAACACACACAGAGGCAGACACATAGTTGGTAATGTGCCATTAATTTTGCTTCTACTTTGGACACATACAAAGTATGTGATATATGGCATGAAATCCCTGGTTATTTGTGTTGTAAGTGGTTCAAAAAAAACTGTCGGATGTCCATATAAAAAAACTCAGAAAGCTTTTCAGAACCAGTGCAGCCATCGCCTTAAACATCAAAGAAACTCCAGAATAACAGCTGCTTTGTCACCTACACTTGTCAGCAAGAAAGCTCCAGGACACGCAAAAAGAATAAAAACATTTAAAGTGTTCCCAGTAAAAATAAGGAAGACATTTTTTTGGCAAAGAAGAAAACCACACTTTTATCTCTAAACAGTTTCTGCAGATTGAAGGTACAAATAATTTGGGGAAATGTTTTGATTAAACCATCTCTGGAGTTACCATGTCAGGATGACTTGGACTGCTTAATGTTCTCATTCACTGTGAGGCTCATAGAGGCGGACAGATCGAGTGTAAACAAGGGTTAACAATGGTCGGGATATGTTTGTCCCAGCTCTGGATCACCTCTTTGACCTGCCACAGAAGCACATTCCATATCAAGCCTTAACACTGCCATGGTTGACATTTTCTGTCAGTTCTTTAAACCTCTAATCAGCTGTGCTAAAAATAAACCTAATGATTAAGGTATTTCCTGAAAAAGATCAAAACCGGAGGTTTTTGTACAGAGTCATATTCCACCTGATATAAATGGTTTGGAAGCAGTGTGTTGGGTTCACCAAAGCTCTCTGTTGCCCTCCTGTGTTGTGCGCTGGGACTGTGTTTCACACCCGTGATGACAGCCTGTGTTTTGTGTTTTGACACTTGCTCCCAGAGCAGCTGGAACGACACAGAGCAGCACACCCAAACTGTAAATGAGCCGTCTGCTGCCCACCACCAAAGCACTAACAGGATCTGAGAAATGCCAACAAATTTTGAACAGCACTGGCTCAGATCCCTCACAAAAGTGTTAGGCCAACACATAGCACAAGCTCAGGGCAGAAAACAGAGGGGGAGGCTGAGTTTACGCCTCAGGTGGAATATACGTTGGCTCTGTTGGTGACGAGGCTGGAGAGGGGAGGAGTGCTAAGCAGAGAGGAGAGGAAATTTATTTTCCAGTCCTGCAGGACTCCTTACCTCCAGTGTCAGAGTCCTGATAGTTAGGATCAAGGCCCTTGTCTAAGAACTTGGCCATCTTGTCCACAGCGCTGGTTTGAATGTAATCCATAAACTTCTTCAGGCTGGCCTGTATGTGGAGAGGAGAACAACTCCAAATACATCATAAAATAAGCACTCAATCTGTGTCCATAGTATGTATTGATATATGTTATTCCAGTATGTTGGTGCAGTTAGATAGGTGAGATTGTAAGACACGTCCGAGCAACATAATACACTGCACAGTTAAGAGCATTGTGCATGAATGGAAGTATTGCACAGGGGAATGCACACAAATCCATGCTTATTGGTGAACACAGGTACTGTACAATATTGATTTTCATTCCCTCACCTTCAACAAGTATATTTATATGAATGTCACACACATCTCAACGTATCAGACAACAGGACAGTTTTCATACCTTCGTGTGCAGTTTGGCCAGTTGCTTCTCATCTAGATTTGTCTGTTTGTACACCCTGGTTTTATAACGAAACTAAACCAGAGACAGAAAAAGAGAAACGAAGAGTTAATCCTAACACAGAAGGCCTTTGTCCTCAATTCTCTCAGCTTTTGGCCTAGATTCACAAAATGGGCCCTGCAGATTTATTGTACAGAGAAGCAGCTTTATCTAGTTTGCTGTACAAGCCCGTCCTCCCTCTACTTCAGTGAGAGACAAGACATGTGAAAGAGGACGGTGTGGCTTCACAGCAGCTTTAAAAACCGTTTAGATCCTCCAGTGGGTACTGATGAAAGAGGGTGACTGTACAGACTCGATAGGAGATTAGAGAGTGTAGCATGAACAGATCAGGGAAACATAATAGTTGTGTGATACCTTTAAAGTCTTTGTACAAAACTCCATTCATAAATAATTGTTTTTCAGAACATAAGGGACAGTAAGACTAGATTTACTTAAAATGCATGAATGAAATCATTTTCTCGATCTGGACACAAAGTTGAAGTCAAACAACAATAATTGGAATTTCAGCATCAAAATATCACTTATAATCACTTGAGAAGTTGCTGCACAACAGTGACATCTTGAGGACACACAAGCTACATCACGTTTTTTTTACCAATTAACTGTGTCAATGTAAGACCGGAAAAGTACCTCCAAATATGGCACTCCTTTCTCAAAGGACTGTGGGTACTCTCTGAGCAGCCTCTCTTCCTCCAGGAACTTTGCATCATGGCCATCCGTAGCGGGCTGGAACAGACCGTAGTTCAAGACATCTCGCAGGGATTCTGTCAGGGAGCACAGCACCTGCTGCTTGGCCTTCCACACGGTGGCATCTGGGTTAAACCGCAAACATTTCTGCAGGAGATTCCAAAGCACATACAGCTAATTGGTTAACATGAGAAACATCAAGGAATAAACACTCTTACTCAAAAAAATTAGTAGATACAGAGTAAATTACACATTAGAGGCATAAAGGGGAGAGTAAATTAGAGAGTTGCATCTTTTTTAATGAAAAATAACTAGATACTTCATTGAGGTCACCTCGTATCTTGTGCCTCTTAGACAAACATTTTTTATTATTATAATCAAAGACAGTGAGACAGTATTTTCTGAGAGAACATTCAAACCACTCATCGTGCACACTGAGTTTTAAATAGATGCAGCTGACCCTGCAAATGACTAAGAGGATAGCTTTGATTTAAAAAAGCAAATCCTCTGTAGAGACGGAGAAACTGCAGAAAGGAGGACCATCTCAACAGCTAGAGAAACGCCACTAGGTGTGCAACCTCTATAGAGGTGGAGACAAGCAAAGTACTGATTTGAATACTTTTAAATATAGATGAAAAATGTCTGTAAATACGTTTTAGTTAAGCTTATAATACATGTTTTCACATTACCATTACATATTATTGAACATGAAAATGAAGGAGAAATTACAGATTTATTTAAAATTCCATTTATGCTACTATTTGCGAATAATATTCCAGTAAATTACAGGTGGAATGATTTTGTGGGAACAGTGGCCTGGATCTTTATATTGTGTAAATATAGTGTAGCAGAGGATTATTTAGGTCATCTCCTACAAAACTGTTGCTGTTGAGATGTCCTGCCCTGCAGCTTGAAAGCACTGTTCTACAGCACACCTCTGTAGCAGTGGATGATGCTCTGACTGACTGCAGCCCACTGAAGCTATTTCCACTTAAACCAGAAGGGGGAGACAGCAGCAGGGTAATTGGGTGATTCCCAGTGGCCTCAGTTAGCAGAGAGGATATGAATGTCAGTTTGGTGCAGCTTTAAGTGTCTCCAGTGGTGTTGTGAATGGCCAAATGTATAATGCCTCAGAGGCTCAGTCAGCAAAGTGGAACGTAACTCACTACACAGATGGCTGACAGAAGGTTTTTGGCACCGCTCCCCTCCCATCCCATCCCATCCCTCTCTCTCTCTCTCTCTCTCTTCTTGCCCAGAGTAGAGTTGGGTTGCATTTTGACCTTGAGGCGGCAGCAGCAGGAAAACTGGCCCATGCAGAGTGCCGCCAGCTGCAGGGATCCCTGCCTCTTTTACTGCATTACTGCATGAGCTCCTGTCTCTAGCACACTTTTTTTTAAACCACTGAACCTTCATTCATTCATTCATTGTCACTCATCTTAATCTCTTCACACACACACACAGTTCTGTGTGTGTCCTACAAAGACGGAGATAAAAACCCTGCACGGGGGTTTTGTGCAGAGGAGTAACATCACATTTTCTCCCTCTATTTTATTCAGTGTCTCCGTTCTCGCACAGCCAACCTCGTCACCATGGCAACCGGTTCATTAGTGGAGCAAGCTGCTTGTTGCCATAGAGACATACCCGTGTTCCCTAGGAGATAGGGTACTGGGAGGGTGTGCTTGTGTGTGAGCCTGTGCATCAGAGTGCAGGGGTTTATGTGTGTGTGTGTTTGCGTGTGTGTTACAGCAGCGTGGCGAAATAGAGCAGAGTAAAATGGGAGGGGAATGTCTAAGATTTTGAGTGCTGGAGAGAGCACGGGGATGAAGAGGTGTGTCTGTTTGTATTAGATTAGCTTTTGCACACACGAGCCTACACACTGCACTTACAGTCCCATCAAAGGGAGCAAGCAAACACTCAAAAACGAATTACAATCACAGCAGGAGAGAAGGAAGCACATTCCCACAGTCAGCCACAACAGCATTAGAAATTATCTAAAGAAAATCAGTGATGGCTCTGCTTCTGTGCTGAGCTTTGGAAGGCCTGGAGATTATACTGAGGTGGCCATGTTGCTTATTGATCTGTATACCTCCAGGAGATTGATCCTCCAGCTTCTAACTGGCCAGCCAATTAAGGCTTATCACACATTTATCATCCTAATCAGACCTTTGCAATGCATCTTGGTTAAGTAAACAGATTTTTTTCCACCGATCCTCCATGTACTGCAGAAATGTTTAGTACTGTTGGTAAAGCAGTAACACAGCACAGAAAACACTGCAACATTCTCTAATTGTCACAGTTCAGTGTGTGCAGCACCCTCTAGTGGAAAAGGAAATGTGCGTGTGCACTGTCGATGTTTAATAAGGTATAAATTCAATGGCTAATTTATTTTCCTGTGTAATCTGGGCTTCCTCAGCAATGGTAATGAAAGAAGTCCATTTATTCTGTGTCAGTGCACCTGATGTGTTGTTGTGCTGCTGTTATTCCAGTTTTTCTTATCATGATGCACTTTTTCATTTGAGAGTTTTGAGATTTTTGTGGTTCAAGTGTTGCAACATTGGATATTTTTTTAAAAAGTTTGCCAGAAGTGTTCTGTAAACAGTATTTTTAGTGCATCTTGGTGACCGAAGCATACACATTTTTAGGAATTCATATTTATTAAATTTTATTAATCTTAAAGAGTACCATACTACCCTCTGAAATGTAGTGCTGTATAGAGTGTAGATATAATCTTCATTTAAAAATGACTAAGGTAATAAGATTAACCATCACTTTTCTGATTGTTTGTGTGCAGATGAGATTTGGCTCATTCACATGCATGTTCCTGAGGATGAACACTGTTTGGTTTCTGCCCATCAGAGCTCTTTGGCATTTACATCTCTGCGAATTTCACTTTTCTATTAGATCATCAGTTACAAATTCAGACAGATTTTTATTAATTTTAGATCCTTCATCATTAGATAAGGTGTTAGCATACAGGTTTCTGTCATTGCACCTCAGGTAACTTTTTCAAGCATTTATCCAGATTATTATGACCAAACCTCACAAGCTTTGATTATAAGACGTGCACATACAAGTGCATATGATGTTACAGTATAGCAGTTGTACATTAAAGTTTTAATACAGCTTTTATCTTCCCTGTTTCTCTCATGATTTTATCATTATGCAGACCAAAAATTCTGTCTTGCCTTCTAAAGCTGTGATCACACTTTCCCACTCACATACACCCACTCACTCTGTCCATGCTGCTCTTTATCTTCCCTTGCCTGTATCTTAGTCTCCCTCCTGCTTCCCCCTCTCTCCATCCTTCTGCAACAGTTTTGTCACTTATCTAGGCAGAACTAAGCGTCACTCCTCTGTCTCTATCTCTGTCCCTCTGGTCTTTTTTTTTCTGCAGGCCAAGTGCGGGGAGGGTGGGGGTGAAGCCTTTAATGAGACCTATGGGGAAATAACCCCCTCCTCCTGTTAAACACACACACGCCAGTCATGTCACAGTTTAACTTGTCTTACTGTTTCACACTCCCTTCCTCTCTCTAAAACACTTCAACACCCCATCTGAAGGAGAGCAAATTAATTTCTTTTGAGGGTCCTTCCTTCCCTGCCCTGTTCTCTCTCACTCTATTGTCTTCTTTTTCTTTCCTTCACTTTCAGACACTGCCCTCCTCCCTCTCCTCTTCCCATATTCCCCTCCCATTATCTCAAACCCTCTGTTCACCTTTTAGCCTCCTTTCATTAACATAAACCTCCGTTGTGCTGTGGAGAGCAATGGTGGACTCTGCGTTTTTTAAATCCAAGTGCTTCTCATGTCTTAACTGGAATATGAGTATATGTGTGTATGCCTGGGGACTGCTGCTTATATACTTCAGAATTTGCAAGGATTCAGCTCAAGCCAAACAGTGAAGAAAAGCTCATTTGTTTCACGCTGTTAAAATGCACTATGCAGGCGAATGCCAACTCCACTAAATGTATGTGAGTCTGACAATCTAATAAACCTGCAAACGAAACTGCCTTTGCCTCCCGCTGAGACAGTATCACATGAACAACTTGTGATACACAGATCTGACTGGTGCTATACACATGACTGAGGTAATGTTCCTTCATTATCAGCCATCAGTTTAATACAGAGGATCAGAACAAATGTTGAGAAGTGAAGCAGAGGTGGGGTTCCAATGCAAAAGAGCCATTTATTCCATTCCATCTTGGAATGTGGATTTGACATCTGGTTACACACCTCACACCTACTACCATTTTGAAAGTGATGATGACCTAATTGCTGCTTTGGACTACTTTCTGAAGGTCCTAGATGCCGACTTGTACAACGAAGGGATCTGGTTCACTTCAGTAATACATTCTAGTACTGACCTACCAATGAAAAACACAACTACAAAACACAGTTACTTATGTCTGTGCTCCAAATTCTCTCTTGACAAATATAGTAGACTGAAAGATCTCCCAGTCCCTCTGTCAGCATCAGTGCACCAACAGTTCACTTTTGACTGACGGTGACAGTAAGAGAGAGATATCCACAGTGTGCTTGTACACCTCTACATTCAAGCAGCAAAGGTAAATCTGGGAGAAAGGACCTCAGATGGTTCCTCTAAACACTCTCTGCCTGTCTTTGTCTCCCAAACAATTCACACAAAAAATGTGAAGACAGTTTCTCAGATTGTCAGGAACACAAATGTATTTCAGGTTTGAGTCTCAGCCTTAGAGCTCAGTGCTTTCTGTGAAAGAAAGGCGAGCTTGGAACATTCAGAACAGCACTTTGTACCGCTAAGTGCTTGCATTTGCGGACATGTTGAACAGTCTGTATAGCAATCCTTTATTAAGGAATTTTAGCACCAAGTCTCAAGTGTAACCCCAATGGAACCATGACATCAATTGCCATATCAAAACAAATTGGCGTCGATCAATCTTGTGATCACACTGCATCAGTTCAGACACACACAGCTCTGATCAGAGCTGTTTCTATTTCATCACTTCATAATCACCCTATCCCTCAGTTCATACTGTCTGCACTTGTGTCACTTCCTATCTCCATTACAACACAATTAACAGACAATTACGAGTTTATTGTAGGTGAATTAGCTGACATGCAGAACAGACCTAATGCACCGGGAGTGTAAAGTGATATTACCTGAAACCAGTGAGAGAAACAGGGAGGAGAGGGAAACAAGAAAGGAACATCAGAAGGTTTGATTTTGAATGAATGGGCTGAGGGCATGAAGTGTATGGTGACTGACTGAAAGTGGAAAATGGCCTGATGATGATGAATCGGGACAGAGTAAATGTCAGAGTGATGACACTGGGTTATAACCCCACAACTTTGCAGAGTAAGACAATACAAACTGGGTCAGTATATCTTGTAGCTCTTTAGTAGTTTATGTTTATGTTTAGGTGCATATCTGAGCTTGATTGTGAATAAAGAGGGAGGACATAAAAGCTATGTATGTGTAAATCAGAGCGGTAAACCCAGGAGGCTTTATCACTGTATTGTGTGTGGCCCCACACTACTACCATCACTAACTCACATGTATGAGTTACTACCCTGTTCTGTGGAGGTGATGGAAGCAAACCAACCCTCTGAATGAAGAATTTAATCCAGGGCTAACCACATACATGCTAAGTGTAAATTTTAAGCTCTGTGAATATCCTCAGTTGTAAAGAAACACATAATTAACATTAAATTCAGCTTGAAGTCAAACATTGTTCTTCAACCAAAATCTCTTATTTATTTTTGCTTCCCTCCCTCTCTGAATCCACCTCTAACTCCTCGATCCTTCCTCTCAGCTGCCTTCTATCTGCTTTGATCCATCTTCATTTTCCTTTATCTTCTCTGTACTTTCATCTACTGCCTCCATCTTTTTTTCCTGTCTCTCTCCCCTCTCTCTCTGCACACATTTCTAAGTTCTACATTCTACCTCTATCTATATCCATCTGTCTTCATGTGACTGTTTAGCAAATTATTGACCCCCGAGCATGAGCGAGCATTCTCCTCCCAAGCCTTTCCATTTATTCATCTTTTTACAATTAAACTTTGATGGCGATTTGTTAGAATAAATAGGCAGCAGTGAATTATTTAGGGTTGGACGCGCACAACCACACACTGCTGAAAACACCCATGCACAGATCAATAATAAATCACACAGCAGCAAGAGGGAGGAAAAAGCGTTGAGTGAGGCATTTGTAGTGTGCTGGGATGGTAAATATAAAATATGGATACACAGACAAAGGCTCTCACAGATACATTTATTTCATTTGCAGTTTCACTCTTTGCTGATGATTTTTAAAGCCACCAATGAACACATCAGTGAGGTCGTTAAAAAGGAGACAGCTAATGGCTGAGGAACGTGGCGGCCTTCTGTTTGTCAAACACAAAAGCAGTCTGGTTCAGCTTTAATCTAGTGCACACCTGCCTCTTTTTTTCTAAGAGTACCTTTTCAGTTTTTTTCTCTCTTTTTTTGGATGCAGCCTCAGTCCCTTACATCCACGAGTCTTTTCATAATTTAATTATCAGTGTTTCTACTCATGATTCACCTCAACAGATCCTCATCTTAGAAACATGAGGAGGACTTAGACAGAGAAATGCCTGGGCGTCTGGCAGCGGTGGCTGCTTTATATGTGTGTGTGTGTTGCTAAAGTGTGGGTGAATGTCATCCTGTACATGGAAGCAACAGCACCTCCAGCCCATGAAGCCAATATAGACACACTTCTGATGCACCAATCTGATGTAAGACTGCACCTGGAGAAGTGGAGAGCGATGGCAGACCATCACCGTCGTGATTCTGGACAGTCCTCTTAAAACCAGTCACACTGAAAAAGGGCTTTTCACAGCAGGGTTTTTTGCACCATTTAAAAGCTCTTTGGCAACATTAAGCTAGACTCTGTGTCACTCCAGCTTCACTCTCTTTGACTCTACCTGCATCCTTTCCTTTCTGTAGTGTCTTTAAAATCTAATTCATGTATCCTGACTGCTCATGTGTGCCTCTCTCTCTCTCTTTCTGCAGCTGGGTCACCTTGAATGTCTCCCTGTCAGATCAGTCGCTTTGCTGACAAGTATGTGCACTTCTCTCAGGCTTCTGCAAGCCATGGCATGAGAGAGAATTATCCACCCTGTCCTCAGGCACTTACAGTGTCTTGATCTCTGCACATTTTTGACTGAACTGACCACATATACTGTCACTGCTACTTCTGAGTGGGTTAGGAGACAATTGCCCTGGGGCACAGATGGCAAAAAGAGCTCCCTCCCTCCTAACTCCACTCTCTGATTGAGTCAGTACGGAGACATCAATGTTGTGCAGAAGTCCTGAGGCAGTGAACTCTTCTTTTGAAGGTGTCATGATGGCATCCTTCTATCTGTGGGTAAAGCTGGCTTAGTGTGGTGTCAAATTGATGCCAAAATTCAAACTTATGTGATTTTTTTAACAAATAAACTCTTAAAAAGCAATTTACTTTTTTCTAAATGGCAGCAGGTCGAACAAGTGTATAACAGCACTGAACCCCAAAAGGACTGTGAAAATGTGTGGATACTATAAAGTCATTGGACCTGGAAAAGAATGTGGATCCATACCTTGCCTGGATTGCTGTGCATTTAGACTCCATAAAATTGCCAAAATCTTTCAAAGCCCTCACCTGCAGTACAGGCTTCCTGTTAAACATTTTGAGTCTCAGGCCCACGCTCAGATAAAGCTCATGATGTCAGGGTGACTGCAGACGCATATGTGCATTAAAAAATTAAGGCAAGATTGAAGCCTTTCATGTTTGTAAACCTGTCTTAGAATGTTTCTGTGGGTGTGTGTGGCGACACTGACCGTTTGCTTTATGTCTGGGATGCCGATGCGGAACACCATCATGGCAATGTGGGCGTCCTCAGATGGCACAGAGCTGGCACTGCGATCCTTCAGCCTCCTCTGATGCTGCTGTATCTGATTGGCTTGTTGTTGGTGCGTGGGTCCAGGGTTGGAAGAGTAGGGGTTTGCGGTGTGTCCCGGGTTCCCTGACCGGATCTGTCGGTCCCCGGTGGGTCGTCCAGCCATTTTGCCTGACTGCCTGTGTCCCTCACCTCTGCCGCCCCGTGACAGGGCACCTCGCCTGACCTCCTCCACCATGTCCTCCTCATCGTCTTCCTCTTCTCCCTCCAGCTGACCATTCTCCTCCTCTTCCCCATCCTCATCACGCTCATCTTCTTCCATTTCCTCCTCCTCCTCTTCCTCCTCCTCCTCTTCGTCCTCTGCCCCAGGATAGAGATGTCGATTGTTTCCCAGCATCCTTTGTTGCTCCTCGTCACTGGACAGGGGGCTGAATGGCATCGTCATGGAGACAGGGAGGGCGGCAACAGTGGCAACACCATCATTCCCAGAGAGACACTGCATATAAGGAAAGGAATGAAAAGGAGACACAATCAGAAAGAGAAGAAAGTTTTCTGTGGCCAAGTCTCTAGACAGCATCGCTTTAATAAACCCTGGTCTCTATGGGAACAGACTGCTTCTCTTACAGACATGCAGCACTTCTAACCCTCACCGCTTGATGACATACTCACACCTTATGTATAAATGAGCCCACTTGTGCCTTTAATTCAGGCTCCGGACATTCAAAATTCCTTCCGGAGATTTGCCAGCACAGGTCTAAACCTTAAGAAACTCTCTGACTCCATATTCTCTCTGAGAAACGGTACTACGCTATATTCAAGAGGTTTTATAGATGACTTTGGAGACCAATAAAAACAATAGATAACAATAACAATAAATAGGATTGTGTACAGTTGACATATTTTTTTGATAAATTCTTGGTCAACGATGAGGACAGAATAACCACCTTTAGATAAGAAATAGCGATTCTTCAGTAACTGAGCACTTTCACTTTCCCTAAGAGATTGTTTCTATTTTCAGCACTTTCAAGGCTCTCTTACTGACATCTTCATCCACTTCAGCATCATCTTCTTGCTGTTTTACAGTTTAACCGACTCCATGAATTTTAAATGTAGCCTCACTAGTAGTAAGGCAGTGAAACAGTGATGCTGTATCTCGCAATTTCCTGTTATATGCTGTAATAAACAATGCAGCCTTGAGGCACAGTAGACGTATTCATGTGCTGAAGCTCCTGAAAGCCTTTATTTGTCTGACATTTAACATTGTTCTAATGAAATTATATTTTCTTACTCTGGGCAGGCGTGTGTTCATGTTTGCAATACAGGCACTCATAATGCACTCAACATGAGAGAATCCATACTCTCTTGCTCATGCCATCTCCCCTGAGTGATGCTGAGAAGCCACTTCAGAGCAACAGTAAAGCGAGATAACAGATCTGTCCCTGAAGACCTCTGCTTGGCTTCGCTTGCCATTTTCAGGATTTTCAGCACCACTACATTCTGGACAGCTCCAGAGCCAAACAGCTGCATAACAAGCAGCTTGAGAGGGGACCACACTACAGGTTTTTTTCACAGGAGGACTGACCGGCAATCAGCAGCCAGGGACGGCACAGAGAGTGGCAAAAAACCAAGGAAGCATCTCATTTGAAAGCAATTAGACAAATTTATTCAAGTGGCTGTAATTACTAGTCACTTTACAGCTTCAGATATTACACACGCACACTGATCTGCAAACTAATCAAACACAAAACTGTGCAAAACTGATTATTATAAATACTTTCTCATTTAAACTTTCATCTGAAAAAAAATGAAACAAGTTTGTTTTCATGTAACTGGAATAAATATCAAGCACTGAATAATAAGGTGACAAATTGTAAATGGATTTGTGTTGCATCTGTGTTAGGAGACCACAGGGACACCAAGGGGGAATCAGAGCCATGTTGTGATGGGAAAATGTGTTGGATGTGTCAAGGCTTTTCTCATGAGACACTGAGCAAGAGTTCAGACCACAAGCTGTCCAGCTCCACAAAGAACAAAAGAGAGGAATAAAAAAAAAAAAAACATAAGCTGGCACAAGAAATTTTTCTTCAACTCTGCTTGAAAAATATGAGCGTGGAGGTAAGGTGAGATTATTACATCTTTCAGTGATATAACTTTCTCCAAGAATTTTCTTGAATCGAGTCCCATTCACTTGGAGCCAATTTCTGAAATAAATACAACTGTTTTATAGAAAATTGAAATTCTTAACACAATCGTTTCAACTAAAAAAACATTAAAACCCAAATTTGACGCTAAACAGCGTTTAACTATGTTTTTGACGAATGGATGCCTTCTATTTAATTTCTCTTCACTTTTCAAACACACACACAAAATTACCAAGTACAGAACTGTGACACATTCTGACTCACTGACAAAATATCTGTCCTCAACTTCTGAAAGCCTGTTAGCGGTCTAACTTCTGTTCACAGTCATGCAGAAAGATGGCAGACAAGTGTGCCACAAACATCCAGATTGTAGAAAGGAATAGCAAGTTAATCATATTTTGGCATATATATTCGTTGGATTGTTAACTCCAGTATGTTTTCACACAATTGTAATGTTTAACACGGAATAACATATTGCACAATGTATGTATAAATATGCATAAAATCTAAATCTAAATCTTCAGAAACAGTTAAAAGGCCTGCCTGTGATGTGGCCCTTTATATTAAGCTGTTTCAGAGCATTTAGACAACATGAGGAATGAAAAGCGTCTATTAAATTAAAGCAGGCTTTTGAGACCAAACATAAAAAGAAGGAGAGAGAAGATTACAGGGGAGGAGAGGAGGGCTGGAAACCAAATTATTGGAGGAAAGTTGATGAATAAAGGAGACAATGCAGGAGACGGAGAAAAAAAAAAAGAGGAGAGCAAGAGAGCTGCAAGGTTTCTGCAGGCAAACCAACCAGAGAGAGGCACATCCAGAGGATCTGATAAGGACAGAGCTTAGTAATCAAAGATCGAGGAAGGTAAGAAGTAGGACAAGAACAAAGACGGAAACAGAGAGGTTAACATTAAAGGGTCTGAAGCAAAACTCAAGGATGCCATGTCTTGGTATCCATCAAAAATGTAAAGCAGGCGGACTGTGAATGTGTTTGATGCTGATTTCTGTACATTACAGGAATCACAAAATATATTTTATGGTGATCACACATATTTTATGAGGCTGTAAGATGTGCACATGTATTTCATTAAGTGTGTTTTATGGTGTCATGCAGTTTCCCATTTTATTATGTTCAGGGCAGTGACAGTAGATGATCAGAGCTGAGGGTGGGGGGAGAGAAAGTCAGGATAATGATGTCAACATTAACATTAGGAGAACATTACGGACAGGAGCTGAACGTGAGAGGTGGCTGTGAAATTAAACATGAGGACTCACACGGCTGGAGGGTGGAGAGCGGAGAGGAGAAGGAGCTGCATGTGAACCACAAAACAACAACAATTATCTGTGCCAAAAAGCCAGAGCCAATACTTAAACGTACAGTTTTAGGATTTGGCATTTTCCCACACTTTCAACCTAAAAAAATGGAGCCCCTCTTTTCTGTGAGATTTCATACTTGTCATGTTGCAGAATGCTCCGAAACAGTATGTACTCATTCTTAAGATGATAAAATGCTCTGCTGAAAGCTATAATGAATATTATTTTACAGTGATGAGCTCCTTTAAAGCAGGCAGAGGCAGCTTTCACTGCAGGTTTTCACAGACTGATACCTTGAAGCTGATGAGTGGAATCCACCCACCCCACACAGTGATTATTCCAGTCTTCTGAAATAACAATCTGAAAGTGGATAGCATGACAGACCTGCGTGTGACGCATTCTTAGCCATTTATTCAAATTACGGTAATCTAAAGGCTGATATTAACTTGATCCTGAGGGATGGAGCAGAGGAAGATGAAGATGAAGCTAAGAGGCTAATTCCAAACTTTTGGAGGAATCACTCATCACCAATTAAGCTGGAATAGGTCAGGACGGAGAGAAAATTATGAGAGAGAAAGTGATAATCAGTTCCCTGGAGAAAATCCATGACTCACACATAAAAGACCTTCATAATGAGCGTTTTTGTGTGTACGTGAGTGGAGATGAAGAGGGCGATGAAGTGATTAGATATTGCCTAATACCAACAAGTGATAATCATCTCCTCGTCTGTGCCTGTAAAAAATCGTTATCTCTCGCCATCCTCCTTGGAGAGCTGTTTCAGTTTCAGGTCATATCATTAACGCTTTCAGTCAGTTCTCCACCTTAAAACTACATTAACCCTGCTAACCCTCACCTCATCCAGCAATCAGAGTTGCTAGCTCCACCAGGGAGAGTGAGAGCACCCTGCAGAAACAGTGAGTCAATCGAACTTCAAATTAAAAACGCAGAATATCAGGTGCACAAAAGGAGGGAGGCGTTTACACACAACAGTAAGGAGAACTGTTACAACTTGTTACTATGTGTTATTCTTCTTGCAAAAGTGTGAAGAAACACTGCAATTGTTTCTGTTAAGGTGTTTTCCCTCATCCTCCAGTTAAATACCGCAGTGCCTAATAAAACGGTAAGGCTGCAGATATAATTTGTGAGTAAAATGCAACAATTCTGGAAAACACTTCTTCACTTTCTTGCAAAGAAAGATAAGAGTGAAGGCTTTCATGTCTGGCCAATAAATGTAAAACCAGCAGCTGGTTATCTTACTGAGAGCAAGAAGACTGAAAACAAGTGGAACCAAGACCCCGGGAACAGCTGTGGCCCATTCCCAAAAACAACTAAAATAACACATTTATGGTTTGGCATGTGTGGTATTAGAGACCAACAACATCACTGTTTGGTTAAGGTTGGAGAGCAAAATCTTGGTTGAAAACTCTTTCACAGGAAACTGATACCAGGTTAGTCATATTAAAGGTAGGGTAGGAGATATTGAAAACTCAGTGAGAGTCAGCCAGATTTTGAAAGTAAACACACGCCCCTTTCTCTCGGAGCTCACCCCGAAGCCACGCCTCCCAACCAGTCTGTGGCTTCGGCCATCATGCACGTACCTCTCTTGTGCACAGAGCAGGAAGAGAGTGACAACCAGCCAACTCTACGCGCAGGTGCGCCTCGAATTGGCTGATGTTTTTAGCGTTTTATAGCTTCCACAGATGATTAATATTCTTCGTTTTAAAGTGAAACTGCCGAACTAATCGTTGCTATCGGATTGTAAAGAGAAGTTACACTAATTTACAAAAAGTGCATCAGAATGAAATCTCCTACCCTACCTTATATCATTAACCATGCAGTAAGCATAATATGTATTAAACAAATATGTTTACATTTCCAGCCTGCACTAAGGTAAGTTAACTAGCTGCTGGCAGTGGATTCATATTCATCAAAATGACACAAGAGCAGAATCTTGGCAAGAAGCTGCACAGACTTAATTCCTAAAATGTCAATCGACTTACAGTCATTTAATTCTGGAATGTGCTTGGATCAATAAGTGCAGAATATAATGTGTTGGGCAGACCATCCGAGTGTAGCATGCATACTAAGAAATGGAGAACTTTATTGGTTTTCCTGCAGGCAGTGTTTTCTTTGCGTGCCTCTGCTTGGCATGGAGTTTCATTTGTAGGCTTGCAAAGATCTGACAGCTTTCATATTTATCTGTTCTGTTGGCTGTGTCGCTTTCCATAGTGTTCATTGCTGAGTGATATGTCAAACACAGCAGTGTGTTATGTACACACAGTCTATGTCAGTCTGGTTTTCTATGATGTGCTTATTTGGAACTGTGTTCTGTATTATTGAAAAAATCAATAATGAGGTTTTCTTGATTTTACTGCTAGTCTTCTTCACAGTGTGTGGAATCAGCCAATTAGGTCTTGTTCTTGTTCATAAGATGCTTCATGCTCAGCATTTAATGCATCCTATTAAAGATATTAACCCAGACTGTGGTCAATAAAATGAGCACATTTTGCAGTTCTTTGGCAGCAGCAGATTGTTTTGTATATGCCTGCATTGTGATTATTTGTAGCAGAATTCCAGCGAATCTTCTAAATATATGCACTCAAGCTCAAATCAACAAATGAAACAGGTGGCTAGCAGCTCTCATAGTAACATACTCGTCAAAAATGAAATGTTAAAATATTCATGGACGGGGAAAAAGTGACATGAGCTCTTAACATCTGTTTTTAAAAGACGCAAAGCTCACAAGAAGAAGCGTCATGTTGAGCAAATCTGTGTTTTGGCAAAGGAAAGATGGATTTGATCTCTGCTTGTTGACTCAACTCACAGGTGTAAATGTAATCCATGGTAATCCAATCTCATATGCACAACCATGTGTACATGCTGCACTTCTGCTGGCAACAGAAGGCAAAGAGCAGCAAAAAATGGGGTTATGAGGCAGCATTTCCACTTTTACTGGGGAGGTTTAGACGTCAGAGGGGAAATGAGGTAACTTTGCTGGGTGACTTGCCAGAGTCTTGACCTGGTTCTACTAAGCTTCAATCTATCTGGCGTCTGTAAGATGCCATCAAAAGACTGATATCCCACCAGCACAGTGACATTTAACCTGCCCCCCTCCCTTTCTTTTTATCTCTCCTAAACACACATGTATCATCATATGCTCGGCCTCTCTTCCTCTCTCTCCGTCTCCGGTTCACCCTCTCTTTTATGTAGGACATAGTGTGTATATAGATAGATATTTTCAGTGTCTTGGTCCCCAGGAAATTTCACTGGGAAACTTCCAAAGAACAGATCGCCCCACTTTCCTGCCACTAAACTGGAACGGCCAATTTCCCTCCCTCCTTGTCTGACATCTACACACAAAATAGCACTCTGATGCACACAAATGGACACAAATTGCCTGTTTTTGGACTCACACACACACAGTCACACTGAGATCTCCCGTGAAGATGCGGATACGCATGGATAAAAGTGGATGATAATGTGTGTAAACTCTGACCCCGGGGTCAATAGCGCACACATGCAATCATCCTCCAGCACCAGGGAGTCCACGTGGGATCTGTACGTCACACAAAATCTAAACTGCAGGGGCCCAGGAGATCTCGAGCACGGAAGAATGAAGCCACGTGTTCTACTCATGCTCTGTTCTAACCATCCCCTCTATGCTATTAAATTAGGGTGAAGACCAGTGGAGAAATCTGGTTCTGAAGAACACCAGCACTTACACTCAGCCATTCCCCATTTTTGGATTATTAGTTAAGACTTAGGCACTGCTAAAAATAGTTGGAGCTGCACTGACCTTGGAGTAACATCATGCAGAGTTCATAGGAAGCTATGGTCCATTACCAATCCTAGCCTTACCAATAAAGGTGTCACACATGACTTGTCTTTCTGCTTTCAAACACATCTCTGACCAATCCCGTGGCATAAGCCAAAGCAAAAACACTTCACAAAAGAGTAGCTGAGATATACAGGAAATAAAAGCCTCGCACAATAACAAGCCCAAAGACATCTATCCAACTCTGCCTCTCTTTTTAAGCTTCAAAAGAAACAGCATTGTAGTACAGGAAGAAGATTTAGAGGGGTGTTAGGGAAAACAATAAAACAACCCACCCTGAGGGCTCCTGTATATAGATAAGAATGTTTTATAGTGAAGATGTGAGTGGGTGTATGAAACTACATAAAGACATGATAAAAGAAATGAACATGCAAGCTCTTCCTGAGGGGTAAGACTGACCCTGTAGCCTATTTTTCCTGTGGTTTAAAATTATGTTTACTTCAGGCTACCAAATCTGACCTCTCAACACAGAGACTTTTAATAGTATTTAATTGTCAAAGCAACACTATTAATTTACTTTAATCAAAATTGCTGGAAGCAGGGAACGCCGAGAAACATAATGTTAGGTTTCTTTCTCCCCTGATACGGCTGGTATTCACTCACCTAATCATGGACCACACAGGTCACCTGCAATGTTAATTCATAAGCAAGGTCTGTGCTGTCCCTTGAGCTACAGGTTTGCTCATTTGGTTACCTATTGATCAAACTGAGGAAGCGTTGTTTACTTGTCATGCGTTGACAGCTGATGAATGTCAGACCCACACATAAAGCTGGACCAGATTCACTGCAAGCAACCAGCCAGAACACACACACGTACACTGTGGAAAAAACACACTCCAAATTTATATCACAAGGTTAACCAGCTGTGATTTGAGGCATGCATTTTTCTCAACTATTTGATCAATAACCTTTATCTATACTATATAACAAATCCATTTGTAAGCATAACCAGTACTTATCTGTGCGAATAAGGCCACAGTGTTTGTTAAAGATTCTCTACAGAAGAGATGAAGACAGTCAATCAGCTGGGGAGCCAGAGAGCTGAGATCACATTCAAATAGCCCTCTAATTAATTGGCTTTATTCGTCATCGCCACTAAATCTCTATGGGACTGCATAGAATCTGTTCCTGTTTTCTCCTAGCAGCTATATAAGCTGAGAGCTGAGTAATATCCTAAATCACACAGACTCATCCCTCTCTTTGTCTGGCTGAGGAGCTGAAGTGGTGGCTCAGCTTAGAGTGGCAGGACCCGGTCGCTGTTATCTAGGCCCTCAGTGAGGGCCAAGTTGTGGCCATTAGTTGGCAGCGCATGGGAAGGTCATGAATAAATAAACCACAATGGGAATAGCTGCAGGGGAGGAGACTGCCTGAACATATGAGGGGCTGTGAAATATTAAATGTAGATGCTGCTTCACTGCTGCAGGCACCAAATGGGGGGCCTGGCCATGTGGCAACCTCCTGGTCATCCCTTTTTTTTTGTTTTCTACAGGCCAACAGAAAGCAAATCACCCACCCGACTTCACATGCCTCAGTGTCGGTCACATTCACAAGCCTGCTGGATTTCTGTTATGCTTCTCTCTTCAGAACCGCGTCCTTTGAAGTGTTGTCAGAAAGTGCCAACCGTCAGCAGAGTCAGCTCAGCAATGGAAGTTTTGATCTCGACCCGCTGGGAGTTGACCAAAGCTGAGGTTGTGATGAGCGAGCAGCGCTGACGACACTAAAGGCAGGTTTTAACAGCGGCTGGAAATCCTTCAACAAGGTCACAGGTTGAGATTGATTCACGGTCACATTCACTCAAAATGAAGTAGGACGAGCAAAGGCCTAAAAGCGGAACAAAAGCTGTCAGGGCCAGAAAGTCACGTCTGACCAAGTGAAGCGGGTTTCTAGCTCCCTGCGGTCTAGCAGTGGCTGAATCGGCACTTCTTCCAGGAGGGTCTGTGGTTTCACATTTCAAGGCTTCTCAATATAAAACCTATTTTCTCAGACAGCATCTTAAATAACCACACCACTTAAGGACATATTTTACTCACTGTGTACTCATGCCGGTTGGCCATGAACACAGTTTTATATCAGCTGCACATTTCTACTCATTCAACAAAAATGACCCAAATCACATTCAGGTGTTAAAGCAGACATTTAGCAAGATATGAGCTGAATTTTTGCTTTCTGAGATTTTACACAGCATATACTGATGATTATGTACATTTAGGAGAGAAAATATTCGACCCAACGCATTATATTTTGCTGCTATATATTAGTTACTGTTATAGTTTACTGTGCAGTATGTGGAACATCTTTTTTGCACGACCCAATGTCAGCCTGAGTTCCTCTTGGTTCCTTGATATTTTAGAGCAAATATTCATTATTCATAGTGCTGCTATTCTTTTTGTTTCTATCTTCAGATTATTCTTTTTTAGCACACTTTAAACAAACTGATGAAATATAAATACTAGTTGAATACAGTATTCTGACTGCACTGACCAAAAATGTTCTCATTATCTTCTTAAAGTATTTTTACTGCAACTAATACTCATGTACGGTACTTTTAAATGAGCAAGATGAAGAATTTAAAATTCCACTATTTCAGCTCTTACTTAAAGAAAGAGCTACCGCTGATCTACAATGGAACACTGCTGATATCAGTGTCTTTTTTTTCTGCTGTCTTGTACTATAACAGGTTCACCTCCTCGTCCTTCATGTCAGTAATTCACTGGGACGCGGTCTCTTTTGATGTCGTGGTTCTCTTGTTATCTGACTTGAAAGTGACAGATAAGTAACAAAAGCAGATGAGGAACGGCATGACTGCAAGCCACAGATTCAATCAGACTTAATAAACTTTACCACAGAGGAGGGGAGAAAGCCGTCACGTGATCACTGTTTAAATCTAAGCTATGTAGGCCAATCAATACGGCTTTACATCAAACTGCTTCTATAGGCGGAATCTGCATGCTTCGATGCTTCTTTTCTCTCGCTTGCATTTGATCTCCTCCTCCTTGGACCAACAACAAGTTTTGGCATCAGCACCACCTCTCTGATGAAGCACTTTAACAGCAGAGATCATAGGAGGACATGTGTCATATTGTGTTCAAATGTCTCAGGGTGTAAGTCTTGTGAATGCGCTAAATGTCACGCCCCCCCCCCCCTCCTGTCTGCCAGCCAAGCACTCCCTCCCAGCTCCCACAGACGGATGTCCAGGTGAGCTGGCAGCATGTACTGTATCTCATATATCACTCCCCATTCACGCTGCCACAGATCTCTTCCACTGTTACTATAAATACTGCCAGCTGTGTTTCCATTATTAATGCAGCAAGACGCCCAAACCTTTCCTGGCCCGAACAATCGCCGATTCATCATCGCCCATAAACTTTAAAACACCCACTGCAGCCTACAGCTGCTCTGAAATGACACACAGAAAAAAGGAAAGGTGCTTGCACACACACACACACACACACACACAAACCAACACACACCAACACACGCTTCTGTCCATGACAGAAGTTCATTGGTGAAGGAGGAGGCAGGCAAGTAGAGAGAGGATCAGCATAGAAACCAAAAATAACATCTTGATGACAGACCTGTTACTGTTTTAAAAAGGCTGTAACACTATAGGGAAGCAGCAGCTGCAGCTTGATGAAGGTGATATATTCTTACTGCTGCACACTGAGAGAAAATACTGTTGTTTGTGGAGAGAGGAGAAAATAATAAATTGGTTTTGTAATGCCAAAGCTAATCCCTACATTAGAAAATGTCAAGTCGAAATTTAAACTTTGCACACTGCATTTCCATTGGATGCAGCCTTCTCCAGACCAGGTTTACACCATGACAAACCAAGGGAGCTCGACACCTTTCACACATCACACACAGCAAAACTGACACCAGTTTTTTACAAAACGTCAACTCACACAGAGTGACAGCGACACCAGGCAAATTATTCATTCATAAAAAAATGTCATAATCCAATTCATAATCTGTACATATGCAGCAATAATACCGAACAGGTTCAGCCGTTCATCAGAATATGGTCTGATTTCAACATGTGCCTTTAGCAGCTTACACATTTCACTTTATGGTAAAATCAAATAATCCTCCCACAGATAAAAGAATGTGAAGCGCTCACTGTGATTGGATACTCTTTGAACGCTGCTCACGATCCAATCAGTGTGTAGTGCTGCGCTCAAGGCATATGGGAATAACTGTGAGAGCAAATTTAGGATTTCCAGCTAAAACACAGACATGTTTGTGTGTTTAAACTCATTTGAGAGCAAAGAAAAATCTGACTGTTTTCTGGAGATGTTGTATCAGACTTCATTTAGTTCGGCCTTAAAAATCATAATTGATAGGTTTGGATTAGTGTTAAAGGAGCAAATCAACATATCGATTGTAGAAAATTCACTCAGTATTAAGGTAAAAAGTAAAACCAATGCACTTCATTGTATCCATTAATGTGTTGTACACTACAGCCGCCAGTCCCTGAAGTCATATTTACAACCTGAAAGCTGATACGAGCGGCGCTTTCATATCTGCTATCTTTCCCACAGGACCTGAATGCAGCATTAGATCCTCCGGCAGACGCTTGTTCTGCTGCCTTCAGTCGTTCACAAACCCGCACACACAAACTATTCCCCACCCCACACTCTCATCATCATCATCCTGGGTCGGCACTGCTCCACTGCTGCCATGCATCTGCTGTGGCTAAATATAGCAACCCCACTTTGATGATGCAGCGGTGACTGTTGGGAGAACTTAAAAGCCCCCCCTCTATGCCTCTCGATGGCACAATTAGCCCTAATAAACTGAGAGTGAATTCATGATGCATAGAGGAGTCTGGCCAAAGCCCTCTGCCTCTCCACTACCCACCAACCTCCCCTCTAATTACAGTCAATGGAGACTTTGCAGCAGGACAGATAGGGTCTGTGTGAGGATACAAGGTATTATATACCAAAATCAGAACTATATTAGGCTTTAATAAACATGAATAAATCCACTTACAACAGTATTTGACTCCTTGTCACATTCAATGTCATGAACATTCTGGAAAACCAGGTTAGTTAGGATTAGAAAGCAACACAAAACAAGTGGACACCAAGATCAGCATTGCACACAGAGAGCTGCAATTACCTAAAATTGCAGCACATTTGCCAACATGAACACAAACACACACACACCTCTGTGTGGTAATCCAGTATTAACCCATAATACTGCTGCCTATTTATTGTTTGGGCTGTACAGCTTGCAGAAAGATGATAGCCACATCAGGCTTATAGGTGATTTTCTACTCGTCTAACACAGAGCACTTACACCAAAAACTCTCGAGATACACTTACTCCTAACCTCACCTCCCTGCAAATCAAAGGGGAGGCGTTTCATGACAGTCAAGCATCAATTTTCTTCATCTTGCCAGGTGGAGAAAAATGTACCGTAAGTAATGACAGCGCCTCTGTCTTCCAAACAGCCCGACAGCCTATTAACACCAGACAGAACCATCACTCTGCTATGATGAAACAGTCGCAGACAGTGTAATGATTAATAGAGACTGAGACAGAGCAAGTTGCAAAGAGATAGGTGGAGAGAGGTAAACGGCAGAGGGAAAGACATAAGGAGAAACAAGAGAGGACAACGCTGAAGTAGGACAGAGCGCAGGGGAGGCCTGTCTGTCCCAGATCAGTCGTTTACCACTGGCAAGAGAAGGAATGAGTGAGACAGGAAATAGAGAAGAGAGTGAGAGAGTAAACGAGATGGCTAAATCTGGAGTTATGAACTACATCTCCCCCTGAGCAGTGTAGCAAATATTGAGAACTTGAGCTCCACTCCCTGCACTTGGGCAAATACACCCAGAAAGAGACTGAAAGATAATAGAGGTAAAAACCTCAGAGAAAACAAGGCTCTGGCAATGGGACTCTGACAGGTTGTGAGCACAACAGGAACTGAACAGAGGGATAATCACTCCAAAAGACACAGCATTTACCCCCTTCCTCTGCTTCCCACGCCTCAGTGGAAGAGGATTCTAAATAAACATGGCTCAAAATAATCCAATTAATTCCCATTAATCAAGATTTATCTGAGGTATAAAGGTTAGTCAGGTAAAATCTGCCCTGGTGTGCTGATGAATCTTCCTTGTTGGCCCGATTGTGTTCCCTGATCTCCAAAGAGAGATCTGCATTGGTGGAAATGTCAACTGTGTGCCGCGTCCTCTGTGTATGCAGTAAAACACATATCAAGCCAAAAAGAAATTAATGGTATTTCCCAGCTAACATGAGCTGAATGTTAATTCAGCTGCTCTGGCAGCAAATTGTGGCTGTTTGTTGGACCTTGACTCTTTGTGCCAAACTGCATCTGAAGTACAAACGACATGACAGTCAGTTAATCAACACTCAGGTGCGGCTGCATCGGCCCTGATGAACCTGATCAACTCCACTTTCACAGGACAAATGAACTCCGCTCCCAGAGAACCAAAAAAATAAAAAATAAAACAGACCTGGATTCAGCTGAACTGGGCCAAACCATCAAAGTTCATATTATCTGACTGATGTTTGAGGACCACAGTGAAAAAGACAGGCTTTGAATACTGAAACACCTCCATACATACATTTGTTGGCCTAAAATAAACTCTTAAAATGTCCGAAAATGTCAGACCTTTTTGTGCTAAGCATCATGACTCAACAAAAGGAGCAAGGATAATAGGTTATAAGCAGGCGTCTTGGGTGATTCAATCAGATGTGGACCACCTACGCTCTGGTAAGTGAAAGGACTGTACGACTATTTACCCTTTCATGCACCAACTGTGTCATTTTAAAGTGGAATGGTGCGTTTAATTGCATTCACATTTTGACCCCCTTTGTTTAATACTTATTTTTTTATTGCATCAGATCTGGAAGTTCACATTTGTGTCACATGGCCATAAACCTGACCTAGGACCACATGCTGAAATGACTGAAGTCTGATTCAAAAAGCATTGACAATCAGATCTATGATTCATTACAGACCTGAAAAATAACAATAATTATAATCTAATCTGAGTTGCTGTTGCTTTTGTCCAATAGATTTGATGCTAATTGCTACATGTGTGAGCCGATGTGCTTGGCAGGTTAAATCTATGTGAAGCATGACACTAATCCATTAAGATCTTTGAGCACAACTTAGTATGAAGCAACTGCTTGACATCCGTATGTGATGAGAGTGTTTAACCTCAGAGTACCACTCAAAGGAAGGATGCACCAGCCGAATTATCACCACACATGATCTCCACTTTTACACACCAACAAACACAATAAAACCAGAAACAATGCACTCACGAGGGTTCAAAGTTTCACTGTTTTGTATTAATTGAATTCAATTCTGGTTGTCTTGTTTGATGATCTGCTCTGCCATCCACTACCTTCCTGTCGCTGAGGCGACTCATCACCTGCAAGAGCATGAATATCGTGCACACGTGTGAGTTTCTGTGACTATGTGTGGGTGATGTCCCTGTTGTATCATTGTTCAAACCTGTATGAAACTGAAAACCAGAGAGCTGCATCATTCAGGCTTCAAACGCCTCCAACAAGTTCTCTGCAGTTAAACTTTCACTTCTGCTACATTATGCTGAAATCCTCCTTGATGCTCTGTGCAGCATTCCACAATACAGAAGCAGTAATGTATGTAATTATGTGTACCCTGTAAAATGACCCCACTGTCACCTTTCTGTGTGGCTATGTTCAAAAGAGACAAAGGCATCTATAGATAGACTCAACTCAGGTAGGGAGATAATGACAGGAACAGATGAAACGCATGTTTCCTGCTGGCAGGGTGACCCTTCTCTTGTAGAGGCAGCTGCTAAAGTACGAGGACAGCAGTTTGAAATTCATCTGCTAAATGTTTTCTGTATCTGCTCCTGAGTTCACACATTTTTTATGCTAACATGCTTCTGTGTCAACGTTCATCCATGCATACCCTACCTCTATAAAGCCACGGTCAATATGCCAGGGTCACCAAAGTGTGATTTACTAGGTGATTTTCTACACTACTTAGCCTTCACACAAAGCAGTGAGCTGCTCTGTGCACCAGATCATCAGCAATCCTTGGCATGCATGCAAATGTATGTGGGTGGGATTATCAGTTTGACTCAATGATAAATCTGAAAGCTGACAGGAAGCATATATCTACCTATTTGCATTTTTTGTATCATAAAATTTCTCATCCCGTGTCTTGTTTTCTTGCCTTATCCACAAATCTGATGTTCCTTCTGTTTCATCTCCCCACTTTCTCGCTTGTCTCCTCTTCTTCTGCATCTCTCAAAGGCTGGGATAGTCTGTTCTGGCATCAATCCACTGACTAACACTGCTCTGTGCCTCCCTCAGCAGATCTTCTCAAGGCTGCTTTTCTCCTTGAATCTATTAAAAACAATCTGGTTTATTTTATACTGCTCCTGTATATTGTCATTTAAAACTGACCTTCTGTGTGTACTGACAGAGGAATTAATGTTTCACATCAATGCAGTAAACTTGAACATGCGAACCCCCTCCCACCTTCCACCTCCTGCTGTGCGCACACACATACACACACACACAGCTTCCCTCCTGACTCTACCACTATCCCTCCACAAAAATAAGATATCACTCTCCTCTGCTTTGCCATGCACCCTCCTCCAGTTCAATGCATGCAAAGAAAGAAGAGAGAGAAAACAATCTTACTGTCTTCTACAATCCCTGAAGAAATACAGAAATCCCTCCTCAGGAAAAAAGGGGGGTTAGAAGTAGAAAAGAGAGGAGGGGGAGCCCAGTGGTTGCCAGATGCAGAGGAATAAGCAGTGAGTAAGGGTGAGCAGGAAGAAAGACAAGAAGAAAAAGACAATCACTGCTGCAACAATGAAGTCCCTCCTCCTTTTCCACAACCACCACCACCACAAGATATTACAAGGTGTCCGGCGTGCTGCTGTACACTGAGGGATGGAGCATTATCCTCGGCTCCCAGCACGTCCTCCAGCAACAGCAGTAGCAGCTCTGTAGTAACACTTCTATCTCCTTCGTCCGGCGATCTCCCCATCCCTCGCTCGCTATCCTCCCCCTCCTCTCCCTCCCTTCAGCTTGTTCACAGTGCCCCCCTCTCTCACTCCTTGTACTGGTTGGTTGCGTTCTCTCCGTTACCCTCCTCCCATGCCTCTCCATCTCTCCTCCTCTCTCTCCTCCATCATTACCCGGATACAGGGCATGCCGCTCCCTCCTTCTACCCGTCTGTCCCTCTCTCTCCCTCTCTCTTTTTTCTTTGATGTTTTGGAGTTAGACTCTTAGCTGTGAAAAGAATCTGTTCTTTCTCCTCCTCATAGAACTGTAAGAACCACAGAACACAGTGGGATCCACCCAACAGTGCAGAGACACATTAAACACTCTCACACTGATACATTAAAGATTATCCTATAATTACCATGCAATATAAACAAAACCACATATTAATTAGAGCAAGCTTGGTTTTTATATAATCCAACAATTAAATCCAAGTCAAAAGAACCCAAATGGTCAAATCTGTACCAGTCCAACCAACATGTGTATTCACACACACACACACAGATATAGATAAGGAATGAAAGAGATGTGTGTAAAAGGATGAGGGAAGCCACTGCTGCAATGCTTATTATCATACATAGAGGAGGGGGGAGTGAGGGAGGAAAGGACTGTGGGTGGAGAAGGAGCTTTCTACTGACGAGCTGAATTGAATAGCAAGTAGAAATCCACTCCATTATGCCAATCAGTGGTGAGTGAAGCATGCCAAACTCGCCTTTGATGAGCTTGCGCCCATTTAATAGTTAGGAAACTCAGTACAGTGTACAATGATCAGACGAAGTCTAATATTCCACAAAGATCCCAGTTGGTTACAGTTGATCTTGATAAATGCAACACTGACTGTAAAAATACACTGACAAAGTATCACTGGTTCAGTTTCGAGTGATGGAATGAATCTTCTCTTATTTATTGCGCATCCCAAACTGCTCGGAATTTTGACGTTTTCATTCTCAATTTGACTCTTTATGGCTCCCTTACCAAAAAACTTTCTTGTGAGTGTGGGATCCAATAACCCCCACAGTAAAGTGACGTTTTATGTGGTTTTGCATGTTATCCATTGTCCTGAAATATTAAAAGATTAAGCATTCTGCTGAAAAAAGTTGTTTCAAATTCAAGTGAATGATGTCAAGGTCTGTGCCTTATCACTGAGGAGGTACACAAGGACACGGTGACAACCAGGATGTGCAAGCCTAATAAATGACCTCTATCCTGGAAGGATTATCAGTCATCACACAGTCACAAGATGCAACCTGCAACCATTAAACTATACTCCACAAACTGAAGACCAAGTGGGACACTGATGATGCCCTTCAGCTACACCACTAACACAAATGCACAAAACATGGTTCACACTATTAAAATGACTGAAGAAAGTGACATGTACCAGGCACAGGTGAATCAAACTCTGCTCAAACACAGACGATACACTGGAAAACCCTGATGTTACTGTTCTTTGACACAGTTTAAATAGCTATAGAAATCACCAGTCTTCACTGTATTTTGCCTCATTAACATTCCATCCATTAGCTTCGAGCTTTGCATTTAGAAATGAATGTGAATGAAATGAATCCTCACATAGCGGGGGCTGTGCACCTCTTCACTCAGTCTGTGGCTCATGCAGTGGTAACTTTCACACACAGTATTAAAGTATACACGTCATGTGTTTGGTGTTTTGATATTAGATCTGCACTGTATTGTGAGCTTGTGTGTGCCACTGCTGTTGTTTGACTGGCTGTGAAGGGTATGTTAAGTTAATGATTGCTGTGCTTCTTAAAGATGGCACACATGAGTGTGGCTTGTACAAGGAGACACTGGAGCCATCTTAATAGCAGACAGTCAGACCTAATTAAGAAAGAGAGCCATAATAATAAGAGTAATATCACATCTTATGCAGCTGACATTTATTCAGGCCCTCTCCATCAGACACATGAGGTTTAGCTACAGGCATAATTTACACTAATGCACTGACACCTCTGTGAGTGGCCAGTCATGTAAAGCCAGTGCTACCTGTCACCTGGGAAATAATGTGCAAAGCCAGTACTGCTCTCTTAAGCTCCCCTCTGTATGTGTTTTTCCCTCCTCTCAACCTCAGCTAGTTTCTTAAGGTTAGAAAACACGGGTGATTGTGTTTTATTTCCAGTACTCTACACAACAGAATCCTGCAGCTACTTACCAATCAGCTATTTTCCAGGGCCGCAGCTGCTGTGCAATGCTTATGTCCCATAACAGATTATAATCCCCCGAGTCCTGAACAGAGGGAACATGGAGTCATATGGTTACATACTGTACATGCACATGTACTGCAGTTAGGGTTTAATGGACTTACGATGTAGCTGCACAAGAGTAACAAGACAGCTCTATAAATAAATAAAAATGTGGGAAACCGACCGGAAAATATTTAATGTGCTATAAAAATAGAATTCTATTGTAATTTGTATGATGCAGTGCTAAAAGAAGTTAGAGGTAGTCGATCTTTCCTCCTTCATGACTGCTTCTACGATTCCACTTCACCATACAGTGTGAAAATGCACAGATACCAGAACAGCAGAAAAAACTGAGAAGGTGCAAGATCCTTTATGAAAGAGAAGAAGGGGGGAAGAGGTTCCAACACACCAGTCTGTTCTGTTTTGGACTCACTGATATTTGCTCACACTAAATTGAAATGACATCAAAACTTCTTATTATCCAAAACAAGATGTGAACTGATCCTTTGCCATCTCATCTTTCATTCTATACAGGATTCCGAATGCAGAGGCTTTACTTATTATGGAGTACTCACATTGCTGCATTTGTGCAATTGAAATAAAGGATCTGACATGTTTTGATCACTGGCTGGGATCCCTGGCTGGATAAATGTAAACAGAATAGATGTGTGTACACTGTTGTGACAGGGAAATACTAATATATGCGTCAGTTATTCCCCCATTGTTTCTGTCCCTTTTAACATTTTCATCTCCAAGACACCCATTCCCTCACTGCATTACTGGATAATTTCTCCCTCTCTTTCATTCCATCCTCATTATGAGAGAAATGTTATACTTGGCAACAGAATTAACTGCTCAGCTGCAATGGGGAGCAGGAAAGAAAAAGATGAGGGAAGGGAGAAGTGGGTCATATGCTGGAGGAGAGGAGGAGATCCTGGGGAAAAACACAAAGGCTGCGTTGGGAAGGATAAAAGCACAGGTAGAGAGGAAGGAGGTGAAGGCTCAGCACTGTAACAGGAGGATGATCCTTTGCCTCCAGCTTTGAAATTAACCAGAATTTATTCATGCAGCAGTGGACTGAAATTAAAGCAGTCTGAACTCATCGAATTTCTCATCCTCTGATAAAAAATGATTACAACTGATTGTAGGCATATAAAAAAAACTAATATTAGACTACATGTGTATTTACAATGAGAATTTTCAGATATGTACACCTTTTTTATTTTAAATACTAAACCTTTTTCTGTTTACAGCTATATCTTTGGACAGCTGCTGGGTAAAAGGACCTGTGAACTTAAAAAAATGTAATCATGACTTTTTGATGGAAGAAACAAGAAAATAAACAGCTAAAATATTTTTTTAGTCTTAGTATGAATCTGCTTACTTCTAATTCTCTTATCTTCTCTTCCTCTTCTTACGTCCTCTCTGTACACAGCCAGGCACCAGTAGAAGGCTCACTCCATATGAGCATGGTTCTGCTCAAAAGGGGGTTGTTCCTCACCTCCATCACCTTAGTGCTTCCTGTAGAGACTTTTTTTTTTACAGAAAAAATGCAACGCAAGCAAATTCAAGAAGTGACGGAGAGAAAATACCCAAAAAGAATTAAGTGTCTTTAATGATATAAGCTACATTTGTACATTTCTACAGCAGACTTTCAGTAATTGCCAATTAGAAAAAAAAAAAACATTTACCGGCAAAAACTGAAAAACTGGATAATATGTCAAAGGCTTTGAAATTAAATACTCAAGGTAAATATTTAATTCATTACATTGTCCCATTAAATAACAATAAAAAAACATTTAACAGTTCAAATAATCAAGGTGAAATATAAATTACATTAAAGCACCTTTTTCAAGAATGAGGATATTAAAATAAATAAATCAACCTTTCCATACGAAGACAGTTCATATTCATGGTAGTATTGTAAGGCTGTGTAGTCACACTGAACACTCCTGCCAACAACATACAACACATCAGGACAAGAGGGGAATGCTCACGTGACTTCCACAATCGACAGCAAATAACTCTGGTTACAATATAAACACCTATGAATGAGATCAGCAACAACAAAATAACAGTAACTACGATAACTACTGTAGAAAATGCACAAGTTACTCATCCACTCTTTGCAAAAAGGTGAGTTACTCTATAAGAAGAGTATGGACCATGGTAATATTTGAAATGCTTTTCTAGCCAGCTGGGAAAACTCCCATCACAAATATTTCATGTTGTACGTTCCCTCAGTTCATTAACTGGCCTGAAAAAAAAAACATATTGCAGGTTCTCCCGCATACTCATCCACGTATGTACTCAAAAGAGCAGCTGTGAAAAGCTGCAGTTCACAAAACACGTCTGGAGTTATCCTTGAATAAATTGTATCAGGTCTAGAAATCATTTACTGTACACTGTTCATGCACAACCGTTCATTTACTAATGACTAGTGGTCTTAGTTAAATCTGGCAAAGCAACAGCCCCATGATCAGACATGACAACACATCTTATTACTTTGATCCCTCAGTGACCTGCCTGCCAAACGCATGCGCACACTCTCAGACAGAGTTACACACATACAGAGTGAGGAAAGAGCTCACTGTGAGTATAAAAAACAATGGTAGAGCGGTTTTCAGCAACTGCTTCAAAAAGTCACAGGAACATATCAAACACTGAGGCACAAAGCTGCCTTTTTTCAAACCAATACAAGTACCAGCAACCAATAATGGTGGCTCTTGCCTCTACTGCCAAACATGGTATAGAAAACTTCTACATCTAGGTTACAGTACAGTAAAAGGGCTCCTAATGCTTACAGGGCCTGTGGGTCCAAATTGCATTATAAAAATGAATGCTTTGTTTTCTTTGTGCAATTGAAATCTGGTATGCGTTTGTAGAGGATTTTTTTTATTATACAGTAATTAAAACTCTGATAAGCCTAATTTACATAAAATCCTGTACATTAACAGTCCATCAAAATAGAGATTTAGAAAAATGTGATTGGGCTTCAATAACTGTTAGACTATGAATTACAATATTTACAAAAACATTTTGTTTGTGGCAGAGACTATATAATCCCCTTTGCACAAAAACAGCATCCAAATATATTCTGGAACCCAGTGTAGGAAGATATCAATCTGAGTACTGGAGATCTAAGTCGACTGTGCCGTCTGTCACCACTAACCTCACTCTCTTGGGTTTCGTGGAACCCATGGAGTGAGATGTGTTAACAGGTACGTAGTGTGATGTGCCCTGGTGGTCCCCAGGCTGACAATGCTGCATGTCCTTCCTGCAATGTTCCTCCTGGGCCCTAAGCCCTGAAAACCCCCCTAAGGACAATGATGCTGGGTTGTTAGACATCTGGGGTCCACAGGGCTCCAAAACCAGCCGCCCTTGTGTGCCCGATGGCTCCATCAGGCAGTGGTAGGTGTAGTTCGTTGAGCCTAATCCAGGGTAACCATCGGTGCCATCCCTGAGACCCAGGGTCAATGAATGGTCCCCACTGAAATTGAGTACATAAGGAGGACCTTGATGGCCATAAGGAAAGGAGGCTGAGGAGGTTGTGGACTGACTCTTGTTTGCTGGTGTTGGTGTAGTGGGAGGTGTACTGTGGACCACTTGTGGGCTGTTGTGCTGAGACATGGGGGAAAGATTAGACCCAAAACTGAAATCAAAAGGGTCTTGCTGAGTGTAACATGGCTGGTGTTTGTCAGAGGTTGACGTAGAGGATTTATCATGTTTTAGACTCCTGTTTTGCAGTGATGAATAACTGTCCACTTTGCTAGGAAAGAAGAAAGGTCTTGGCAAGTCAGAAAAGTTTTTGTATGTCATGTTGGTTCCAACATTGTCATGTTTTCCAGGCGGCATCTTGCTTTTATTAAAAGACTGAGACATGGAGGGGTTGGTTTTGTCAAAATGAAGACTCGACCTGCTGGGGTTGCTGGAAGAACCAAGATGGCCAACATCCTTTCCAAAGCCATGAATAGAAACATTACCTTTTTGGTGACTGTCTGTAACACCAAATTTCTGACTGTGCTGCATCTTCTCAATAGCACCTATTTTTGCACTGGGAGGCCTAGACGGGACAGTTGGGCTGCCAGCAGCCGCAGTGTCTTTACAGGGTGCACTATATAGGTTCTGAGGCTGGCTTCCCCCCTGAAACTTAAGCACTCTATGAATAACTGTAGAGTTTTTCTCATGGAAGTTGAATGGATTGTCAGGAGGGTTGGGATTTTTCACAGTGAAGAGTTGTGGAGAGAAGAATTTGTTAGAAGTTTGAGATGACATGACAGGCTTTGTCGAGCAACTCTGGGACACTCCTCTAGCTGCGTTTGGATGACTACTTGGAAACGATTGGGATTTACTCGGAATGGTCATACGATGGAAGGGACCTTGTGTTTTAAGGTTTGACTGGATTTTTGATTGGCTGGTACTCGGCTTGAAATTGATGGAGGGTTGGGAAAAATTTATAGAATTCTGAGATACAACAGATGGTGTTGAAAGCATACGAGGTTTGCTGGCAACAGAAAAAGACTGAGCTTTTGTGTCTTCTTTAGAAAGTCTCATCCCCAAATTTTTACTTCGATCCTTAGACACAAAATCAGAGGTGCCCAGTGATGAAAAACTGAAACCTGGGTTAGCTGGGTTTCTGTCTTTGGAGGCATCCTTTGCTTCAAATTCCAAAGGAATGGAGTCATTTTTGGAAATTAGACCTGGGAAAAACTGCAGATCCTCACCAGTGAAGTTATTTTCTGGACTGGGAGGGCCAAGGTATGGTGTCTCTGTGGTCCACGTGTCAGAAGGGCTGTGGGACAGGGGGCTGCTGAAAGGATCTGTGGGTGGATCCAGGGAACACAAATCTGATGGAGAAGATGGAAGTATGTTCTGAGGCTGATAATACCCCTCAAAGTTGAGACACTGAAAGTCCAGTAAATCATCACAGCAGTTTGTGAAGTTGGGCTCTCCAGAAAGCATGTTATCGGCAGTTGTGAATGGAGGAGACTGGGATGGGGGCTGGATGACAGATGCATTGGAACAGGCTGTGGGCTTTTCCAAAGTCTGAGATGAGCACAAGCCCTCAGAGAGCCGAGAGAGACTGTTGTCAATTTGTTGGAGAGTGTGACTAAGGCAAGCTGTGGGTGTTTCTACAGGCCCACACTTGCGTGCTCTATCCATTTTGTGCCTCTGCTTCCTTCCTCCGCTGTTTATCTCTGGCCTGTCAATGATTCTTTCTGCAGCTGGAGATATAATTTCAGATTTACTGTCATTTAGAGGTGAAGACAGGGAGAGCGGTGAGAGAGACAAGGAAAATGGCGGAAGTTCTGTTTTCAGGGGGGCTGAGTTGCTGTTTGGGCTCTGAGAAGACTGGCACTCCTCTTTGAACTTGCTAACATCAAGACACCCTCTCTTTTGCATCCCTAAACTGTGCCCCTTTAACTCCTTCTTAACCGTGGATTCCATTTTCAGTTCAGGTTGAACAAGCTGCCCTTTGCTGTCCACCTCCCAGATATCTTCAGTCTTCCTTCGCAGTTTAATTACTGGTAATTGAAAACCATCTGAATCTAATTCTTGCTGCTGCTTTTGTTGTGACTCGCTTTCAAACAAGCAGCAATTTTTCAAAAAACGATCTTCGATTTTTGCTTCCTGTCGTACAACTGGCAACATCTCAGGGTCAACTTTTTGACTCTCCACTTTCTGACTCTCCACTTTCTCTGTCAGCTGGGTGTCTCCAACCTCCCTGTTTTCAATTTTCTCTTTAACATCTAGTCTGTTGTTGGGAGAGTCACTGGGCCCACATACATTATCTGCATTTCCAAGATTTTTGTCTGCTTTTACACCAGTGGTGAGATTCATGACCAATTTTTCATTCCGTTTGTTACGTCTTTTTTTCAAATGATGGAATCTGCTCTTTGACTTTTTACAAGCCTGCACATGAGCCTGAGCTGCCTCCATCTCCATGTTCAAAATGGATACAGAATCCATGATGGCTTTAAAAGGGTCACATGACCCCAACTCATCTCCCTTTTCTTTTTTTAACATATTTTCAAATCCTGCATTCTGCATTTCCCACACTTTCCCTCTTCTTCTCTTGAAACGAATCTTAAAATTGAGGACGGGCTTTGTCTCCTCTAAATCACTTTGTTCAAGAGTTTCCTCCTGATCATTCTCTCCTGCCTTATTTAAAGTTTCATTTACAGCACATGGCTGGGAGGTTTTAGCAGGAGTCTCAGCAAAGTTGTTTTGGTCATCTTGAATCTCTGATTTACATTTTCTCGCTTTCCGCCATAAATGGCTTCTTGGAGCTTCACTAGCTCTGGAGCGAAGCACTCTATTGTAGGAGGTTTGTTTGGTCCTTCTAGGAGCCAACTGCTGTACTTCTGTTTTCCTAAATCTGACTTTCCCATCTCGTGTCACTTTGCTACTCTCACCTGAACATGGGGGAATCTCCTGCTTTGGTGCTGCTAATGAATTTAACTCGGGGGCTTTTTTAAAATTTTGATGTGAAGCAGAGTCCGGGTTTGGCTCAGAGTCCATTTCCACAGCACTACGAAATGTACGCTTCTTCAGAGGTATGTTGGATTGTGTGTGAGCCTGTGGATTGGTATCTGCGTGCAGATTAGTCTTAGAAATCACTGATTTATGAGGTAGTTGGTTTGGGCAGGTGACCGATGGGTCACTGCGACACTGTGGTGAATGTAATCTTTCTTCACTCAACTCCATTTTAATTGTAGATGATACTTCTTTACTTAACTGTCCTTTAGTACATTGCTTATCCTCTGTTTTTGTTTTTGCTCTTCTAGGCCTTGTCTTTCGTCTTCTCATGATCCTCTTTTGCACTGAATTTTGGAACCTGCTTCCATTAATTTCAGCTGCCTCTACTTCCTCCTTAGAACTTAGAATGTCCCCAAAGGCTGGGAGGGAAAACTGTCTTCCCACAGTGTCTCCCTGTAACTTCATATTTATTAACGATTTATCTTTTCTTAAAATGTCAGATAGCAGTACTTTTGCCTGCTTTATTACAACATCTTCTTCATGTGCACTCATTGGTTGGTTACCCAAACTCCTATTCATCTGTTCTGACATTATAGGAACTCCTTCCTGCTTACTCCCAGCAATTGCAGTGTTAACACACTGGATGTTACTTTGTCTTTTACTTCGCTTGTTAGACACTATTTTACATTCAGACTCTTTCACTTCATCCAGGTCTCTGTTATGTTTACACTGTACAACAGGTGATGCAGAATTTGTCTTTTCTTTTTGCCATTCATTTTTGTCATTTAAAATGTCCTGCTGCTTCTTTTGTATGGAAGTGTTATCTTCTTCTGACACTGTTTGTATTTCAATGACCTTGTCGTTTCTCTCACAGTGGAGAGACTCTTCCATTGTCTCACATGTCCGTTGTGTCTTAAGGTCTACTGTATCTACAGCCTTGAAAAACATTTCCCGCACACCTCTGTTACCTTCAGGTGAGCACATGTCTGAGCTTCCTCCCTGCGTCTGCTGACATATGGACACTCGGTTTTCTGTCAGAGCGTTTGGCCTGAGACGTTGGCTCTGCCTACTCCTTCCTCGTACAACTACTCTTGCTTTTTCATCTTTAGAGGTTTTTATAGATCCTAGACTTTGTGACACTGGTAACCTTGTTAAATTGACTGTGACGTATTGCTTCAGATATATTTGTGGATTGTCCGCAGGCTTCTTTGACCCATCTGTGACACTCTGACAAGCTCCTGACTGCGATGAAGCTCTGATAGTCCTGCACCTTGTTTCCTCAGCAGCTGCATTTTGAGCTGGGGTGATGATGCAGGATTTAACGCTGTGGCACTTAATTCTTTTGCTTACAGTGATTGCTTTTCCCTCCTCCTCGTGTATTATTGCACTGCAGGTTTTATCATCATCAACAGGGTCACACAGAGTTGTAGTGCTAGCCAGTTTCCTGGACTGCGTCCGGTGTGTGACTCTGGTGTGAACCATGCTCTTTGTTCTTGAAGACATCGTCAGTTGAACTGCCGTCCTGTTCACTTTCACAGGTTTTCCATTAAGACTTGACCTGCTTACAGCAGGTCTGCTTTTCTGACGAACAGACATGGAACTTAGAGTGAGAGGCTTCAAGTTTAGCGCACAGCTGTTGTTTCCTTCACCAGTTGAATTCAATTTACTCAGCCTGTGATCCTTTGGCTTCACTTCCTCCAGTTGTTGCAGTAAGGCCCTCTCCTTGCTTTTTGGATCCTTACAATTAAGCAAAAAATCCACAGAGTGGCGTCGTACTCTGACTTTAAGGTCCTTCAGAGACAAAAGTGTCCGATGCTGTTTGACCTTGGTTGATATGAGCGAGTGCTTTCCTGATCGTCGCTGCTTCTCTCGCCTCCACTTCTTTGTTTGACTCAATTTTCTGTTCTTCAAAGCATTTCTCCTCATCTGATGAGTAAAGGAGTTCCTTGAGGGAATGGCTATGAATTAAAGACACAAACCAAGAAAGAAGCAGTTATTCTTCTGTACAAAATTGTTTCTGCTGATGTGTGTGCTCTATAATCAGCTCTACCAAGAGCTTATTATAACCAGCAAGTAAGGAAGACATTACACTTAGAGTGTATGTATGTATATTTCGATTTTACCATATTAATTTGCAGTTTTTGTCATTTTAACACATACATATACAGTTGATACGATCTAGAGGACCTTTCAGTATTTCGGGTTTGTGGCGAAACTGCTTCTTGATCAGCAAATAAGGTGTGTGAATTCCCCAAGAACACATTTCAGCCTTGAAAAGACAAATTTAATTCTTTGTAATTGTCCTGGTATGTTATTCAAGCCAGTATCACATGTGATTTATTTAACTGTATAGTTACCGTACTTATGTCTTAATAATTTCCAACTAAAACTGTCACTACAGTGAGAAGTCTCAGTGTTTGTGATGTCCCCAAGAAAGATCACATCTATTTTTTTTTTTAAATCTACATTATAAATCCTTTGTTTTTCTGTTATTACTAAAGCAAACCCTATGCATGCTACTTAAAATCAAATCAAAACAAAAAGATGGTCTCTCAAGTATCACAAAAATATTTTTTAACAGGTAACTGCCGGCACTGCATCTTTTTTCTGTTCAGTCACAGTACAAAAGGAACGGATTATAGGCCATCTATATAATTTTTATCTTGGACAATGAAATGTCTATTCACAATGACAAGATTAACAAGTTTTTAAACACATGACTTTTATGAGTATTCATAAAATGAAACTTGCTTTATTCAGTTTATAAACTGAATAAATAGCATTTTAGTAACACTAAAAAACAATATTTAGTAGAATATAATAATAAATTATAGTACAATCTACTAATATACTTTAATCTGTAAATTGTTTAATCTTAAAACAATACAACCACTTAATCCAAGTCACTTTTGACTGAGAGATTTTGTGCTAATTTAACACTGAGTAGACTTTAATGAACAACCAGTGTCAGTTGTCCTTAAAGCGTTTAAGTTGATGGTGCATTTAACAACTGCTGAAGTGATCAGCAAACTGCAAAGCTTTTACTGCCACAACCTACTGTGTAACTGCAGTTTTTAATGATTACTATACATTCTTACTCTGAGATTTTTACAAAACCAGCAATGCGCATTTTTGTTTTAGAAATCTATATTCAGATTTTCTTTGATATTTTTTATTAATGCACAGTTGGTAGTTAACAGAAATGTACAGAAAATTCTAAATTCATTACCTTTAAAAGTGATTGGCCTTGCTGGAAAATGACCCTTCTCTCTGTGATGACGAAGATATCTTTCTCTTAGGCGGTACTTCTGGCCCACAGGGTCCTTTGTTTCCTCATCGTCAGGCTGTTTCCCTCTGTGTTTGAAGTGGCCCTCTCCATTTCTACAGAACAATCAAAAACACAATATTTGTATTGAAGAGTTTTCAGATTGTATCATATTTCTTAACAATCTGCTGCTATGAACTAAATTTACACTATATAAAAAGATTCCTGCTCAGATGATGGACACACCTCTCACAGGTGCAGCATTCACACATTTCATTGCCTTCACCAAAAAAGCTGGCACCATAGTAACATGTGATCTCCTCCCCAGGTGATATTGGTCGAATCACTTCAACGCAAGCAATGTTCTTCTCACCGGGGACAAACTGGGCGGGTGAAAAAGGAGAGAAAAACACACTAAGACAAAAACAGGTTGGCCCATGGGATACAACAAAGCAGCTAGAAACAAAAGGGCAGTGTAATTCTACATATAAGCTATGACTTGTGATTGACAAATGTAACTACATTATGTAAGCATTAAGAAGCAATATCTGAATCATTTTAATTCATCAAATATCATGTAATAACAGTATCGCTGCAGATTACCTTGCAGTTTGGTTTGCAATCTTCAATCCAGAAGGAAATACAGAAACAGAGAAAAGACAGTTAACTCAATCAGTCCAAGGTCAAGAACATGTTGCAGATCAGCTGATGTACACTAAATTCATTTAGGTAAAACTCAAAGTCTAAGCTGATTAACTCAAACTTAGGAAACAGCTTTCCGAGTGGATTGATTAAAAAAAACTTGCATTTCACTGGCCTTCACTGTTTTTTAAATGAACACAGAAATTGATTTGTAAATGGTTCATGATTAATAATCACAGTCACAAAAGATCCTACTCCCAATAAAAACATGTTCTGCTACATTACTAGCACAGCATGCAGTATAAATATCGGAGCTTGTGAAACAGGTAGATCCTAAACAAATGATGCAATTAATGCTTGCTCTGGCTTATAATAAAAGCATGTCAGCCACTCAGTGCTTAATGGAGCTGACCTCCAAATACCTAGAACATGCAAGAAGCAACTGGTCCTTAACACATTTCTCATGAAAAATCAATTTTTCACACAACTTGTGAAGCAATATACAATACAATGTCAATACGTGAACTGCAAAATATTTGTATCACTTGTGAGTCTCTCAAACAATTTAAAGTAAAACAATAGGCCTTGTTTATTAGTCTTAGTAATCACTGAGCATTAAAGGATAATGTCTTAATTGTTGGGTAGCGTTAATTTCAATAAAAGTAAAAGTGACACTGGCCTGCATTACAGACTGTGCCTTTAAAAAAATGTATAACACACAAGCAGTCTAGCTATAAATTATTTAAATGGTGTAGCCTGTCTTCTAATGTGTGTCCTGAGGAAAAATTAGTCATGACTGCAAACAAACTCACCGTGGTTGATAAAAGCTGCAGGACCCAGCCAGAGTTGAGCACAGCGCTTGCGTGTGGAATACATAACACTAAAGTCATTGACTCCTGCCCTCAGCACAGCACTGTCAGCGGGACTCAGCTCTGCTATGCACCCCAGTAGGACCTCCACCCGTTCTCCTGCAAACCTGGGCAACACATTAATCCACTCATTAATTATATAATTCAACAGCTACAATAAAATACAACGTTACAAGTGTGACTGATTACCAGTGCCTTGTTGCAGTTATCTTTGCTCCGTTAGTCTCTGAGGAGTATCTGTCACAGGACTCTATCTTGATACCACTATCCAACAGAAAGGCATTGAGGTAGCGATAAACCTGCATCACAGATGGATTTAATTGTTTTTAATTGACAAGGAACTGACAGATACTAAACGTGAAAGATTTCCAATAACAAATATCATGACATCAATTCAGTTTATGTTTTATGCCTACATGTTGTCTCAGCAGCTCCTGCCGATGGCTTCCCAATGCATTAAAGTAGTCACCAGCCAGTTCCCCCACCGTCAGTGCCTCAAACGTAGTGTTGAAGTCATGCGTACGCTGAAACCGCAACAGGGTCTCTTTGAGGTTACCCCAACGCCGGATCTCTGGTGGGGGACTAAATAGGACATGACAAAATAAGTTATTGCTAAAAACATAGAAATCATGACTGAACATTAGAAAATATTACCACCATCCATAATTTAAATCCCTAAATATTGTCATGCTTAGTTAACTCTCACAAGGATGCTCAACAGATGACAACATGAAAAATCCAGTACTAACTTAACACAGTAAACAAACAAATCGAATCAGAAAAACAGCATGAGAAACACACTAAAACAGACAAGATAACCACATAAGAAATGTTATAGGAAAATGCAGATGAGTATGAATATCTTTGAGCATCTTGCCAGGAAAACACATTTTATAATCTGATAGAACCTCTGCACCAGAATTTGCTTTATAGTATAACAAAGTTAGAACTGCCATCTAGTAGTAGCTGTTTACGCAATATCCCCTTACATCACTGACAGCTGACCTAGAGTGACATGGAGTCAAAGCGTATGATCACAACATGCACAGCGACCGGGGCAGAACTGATGGGTTTACTGAACAAATACAAGATTAAATTACTCCACTTCAACTACTTGTAAAAAAAAAAAAAAAACTCCTTTTTGTGCATATAAGAAGCTGCTAGGGGCAGGTTGTCTTGGAAAAAATGTGCAGAGACTCCTCAGTAAACAGAATCAAAACACTAACTTAAGTGTGACCGCTAAACAAAAATAACTAACAACACGAGGGGATAATCATGACAGTCTTTGACTCATAAGTGACAGATTACCTGATATTCATTTTGTGGGTGCTGAACCCCAACAGAGGGTCCAGCACCAAACCGGTGGCCAAGTCATCGGTCTCACACAGCTCCTTCACACTCATTCTAGTGCATCCGTCCATTGCCTCCCACCATCAGCATGCTGCAATCACAGGGTGACAGAGTAACGGTGTGACAGCAATAATAACAAACCACAATCAGCCAAGGGTTTTGCTTTTTAGTACATCTAGTTTTCAAAACAACCATAGCGTTTCATTAGTTAATGGCTCACCTGCTAAAGTTAGCACACTGACCCTTCGGTACGTATCTGTACTTAGTATATGTCAATAATCAATAGACGACAGCGTTACATGAGTTAGGAATGTGCTCCTATTAGCACATAGCTCGGCTGCTTAGCATTTCAGCTTGCCGAGAAAATACGCCATGTTATCAGCTGAAGAAGAAGGCTAGCATGTTGGTAGCACTAACGGTCCGCAGCTAATGTAATGACTGCATCACATCGTTGATGAAATCCGGACCGTGAGAACAGACTTGTGAACGAATATAAATTTACGGATCCACACTGACATTCTGATGTGTTTGGAAAACACCTACCTGGGAGTCGTTTGCAGTCAACGAAAGTATCGCCAGACAATTTTTCGCAAGCTGCTCGCTTGCTCTGGCCCCAGTTCGCCTGGCAGGGAAAGTTAGCCTAGCAACATAACCAGCTAGCTTGCTGCCGTCCTGCTGGCTGGCCCGACCAGCGCATATGAAAATGGAGTCCCCTCCTCACTTTTTACAAATTGTCCGTTTGGTGACGAATGTAAATCCCACTTTGAATTCCAAAGCAACGAAAATGCACTGCAGCAGACAACAAATAAGCCTAACCATGTATGTTTTATAGCTGCTAGCTAGCTTTGTAATGCTCGTCTAGTTGCAAAAGTTGATAAGCAATGTCCAGTGTAACCAAACTATGTTAAACCACGCCCACGTGTTGTGCTATTCGCTGTGGTCAAGGTCATTTTTACAAATCAAATTCAGCACAGAGTGCTGCGCTCCGTGATTGGCCAGAATATTTACGGGTGGTGCCGCCCATTGTTTGGTTGACAAAGGTGAGTATTTCCTCTGGCTGCGGGAAAGCGTTGCACACAGTCGCTCTGTAGTCTGTACAGTAAGGACGCAGTCTTTGGGATGCTGCACCCTAACCTGCCTGCTCCTGGGTTAGAAATAGAATAGAATGCCTTTTATTGTCACTAGTACAATGAGATTAAAGCGTCATCCAGTGTCAGTGCAAAAAACAAGCAATATAAAAGATATTAAAAAAATATTTACAAAATAAACATAGAAGTTAGTGCACAGTCCTGAGAATATAAATATGGTGTATATGCAGAATTTCAAGTATGGAAGAAAGAAAAATATTGCACATGTTATATGTTGTGAATTCTAAATATATTGCACATGTTGTATATTGTCCATCTGGATATGTAATATAATATTTCACATTAAATCAGTGTGAGAGTTCAGGGTGGTAATTACCACAAAGGTTTAGTCTTTGTTACTATTTGTCTGTGTGTCCCACTTATCAATCTGAGAGTGGTAAAATGTTGTTATATATGATATGATTGCTGCAATTGTTTAATTTAAGTAATCACTTTATCTAGCGCACATGTTTAAGTGTACATAGTGCACATCTTTGCATGAATAAGAGAAATCTTTAAACAACTGACTTAAACAACCATGTTCTGTGTGATCCAGTACATATTCTGGCCAGCAGCTTGATCTTTTCTGAATTTCTGCCAGCAGCTCACCTTAAGTGTCAAAATCAAGAAGCCCACCCCCGTCCTTCTCTCTTTCCAGCACCCCCTCCCGTTCTGTAGACATGTTTCAGCTGGAAAACCATGCAAAGCAAATGCCACTGCATATTTTAAAGGGCGTCAAGCACATCAATCACTCATCACCACCGCAAATGCTCAATGCTGAGTTTATGTTGTTGAATGAGTTCATTTATAACATATTGTGGACCAGTTATGCACATTTATCATATAGTGCTCCTCCCTTGAAGCAGTCGCCAGTGGTTTCCTTCTGCCGCTCCTCGTGCCTTCTGTATGCACAGCACTTAAAGTTGCTGTCTGGTAAAGACTGTCTGATAAATCAACAGGATGATTTGATTTCATGTGACAGGAGGTGACATCATTGTACAAGCTGTCAGGTTGCACAGTCAGCCAGCTAAATGTGAACATCAAGCAATTCATCAGGTGTGGCTGTAAAATAAAATTTAGCAGCTATTTTATGTGTGTTAATTAATGCTATGATTTTGTCCTCTAAAATCTGTATGCTTCACAAGCAGGGAAAAATAAGGAGAAGTGTATAAAAGCAAAAGCAAACAGGATAGAAAAGGCTGCCAACATGGATGCTATCTGCTGCTTTCTTTTTCACACATCAGTTTACACTGAGCATGGTCAGCTGATAGACTCAGTTTGTAGAATTTCCTCTGTGCCACCAAGGCCAACTGGGTTCTAATAAATGAAGAAGCAAATGCACACACAAGGGTAAATATGCCATCCATGCCCCTGACTCACACTGCAAATGTTTGACAGACAGACAGAAGCAGAGAAACGAAACAGCCCTGAGGCAGAAAGATGTGTAAAAACAATCCCGTCTCCTATCTCATGCTACTTTCACTTTTCATGATTGTTTGATATTTTTCACATTTGATAAGGTAAAAGAAGGAAAACCAGACACAAAAGTACAAAGTCTATGTTTTATTTCTACCTTATAACAGAGACAATTTGTGATTGACTTGAAAACAAATGAAATACAAATAAAAATTTATCTTAACTGTAATAATCTGATGATTTTACATCTACCCGGTGACAGTGCATGGTGCAAAACATCCCTGATTGATTGAAAAGTCCTACACTAATAAGCTTGCAATATCTAGGGTTGAATTTGTCAGTAAAAACAATATGAAAAAAGTGGTTAGAGAGCAGATTCTTAGAGGTAACATCTGTAAATATAGAGTAAAAAATGGTATAAGCATCGATTTGTACAGCTATGAGAATGAAAATGAAAGTGGCCTTTACTGGACCATTTATTCAGTACTAATTCATTATTTTTAATTGTTAACAACAACCTCTTTACAATGGAGATAAAACCTCAACAACACTAACTTTATAGCTCTATATTTACACTTTAATTCCATGTATTTCTTATTTTTTTAGATCTCTTTCTAAATTGCATCGGGGCTCACACGCAAATCAAAAGCACATCCTTCTGAGCAACAGATCAATCTGAACATTGCACATGCACTCATGGACTCAAGCCACTTCAATTTGGCCACTTTATAATGGGAAAAGAACTCCGACTTGCACACATGCTATAAGAATGCCGTCTATGCCTGTATTTGTCATATACCAATCATACCATTGCACTTTATTTTATTTAAATTTCTCTTCCTGAGTTGATCTAATGTGACGTGAATGAAGCACACAAAGACTTCTTTTCCTTCCTGCTGCTGCACACTACACAATATCTGTTGTTGTGTTATTTACATCATACTGAACACTGATAGAGACAAACGTGTAATTCTGAGGTCCTGAGTTGAAAACCTCTGGCTGAGAAAAATGGAGGGAGAAAAGGTGGGGCAGGATGACGAGTGAATTCCAGCCTCCCTGCCCTCTGTTCAAGTATGTACTGCTTTCAATCTGGCCAGTATTTACTGGCTTTACAATCTTGTGGTTGCATGTGTTCATACTTGGACAGAGGGTTAAAGAACAAGAACCAGACAGCAGACAGGTATAACCAGAAACACCTATTATGTAAAGGGGCAGAATGTGCGTTCAAGTTGTTAGAAATGAGGATTAATATAGCCTGAAATACTGCAGAAAGATATTTTCACCAGTTGCAACAGCCTGTGCTTGAACTATGGCCTGCTTTCACTGGGAACACCCTGTATGCCAAGTGAACTTAACGCACAGCAGAAGAAATGCATGTGTGATATTAAACAACCGTTCCTACTCCTAATGTTTTTCTGTGAGGTGAGCATGTTTAAAGGATGACCGCTGATTATTCTCTAATGTCATACATTTGTATCTCCATCTATGGCTTTTAGGTTTCAACAGGAAGCTGCTGAGAGAAAAAAAAAACACTTGAGGCAACTTGAGCATGATGGGTGCAGTCACAAACAATATACTTCCTCATTCCTGCCATTAGTTTCTACATAACATCATTAAAGAAGCATAGAAAAATCTGTATAACTGCTATAAACTACAGGCTGTTCACCTTGCAATTGCTTATGTTTATTACCTAAACTTTAAGCTAGATGTACTGGGGGTTGCTTATCTTACGTAGAAAAGATTATGGTATATTTAAGTTGTTTTCAAACAGCAGTCCTTAGCACTCATGTTCCCAGTTTTAGCCTTCATGCAACCCACGTTAGGTGTGGGTTCTAAACTTAAAACACACCCACTGCTTTCCACTCAAGGAAAGCAGTCTAAAGCACTTCATACTGAAAGGTTACAGCAGTGATTCACCAGCTCAACACCCCTTTTTGCTTTTGATTGTAGCAGAAAATCATCAAGCCACTTTTCCCTAAGCAGGCATCTTGAGTACCTTGTACAGATGTCAGAGATGATGTCAGTGCAACACTGATTGATCTTGATGGATTACACTGAGCAGTGATGAAGAATTAAGAATCTGTCACAATCCTCATATCTTGCCACTGCACCATATCATTTGATCACCATTTGCTAATATACATGTCAACCCTTTGTCGAGTGAAATTCAGACCTACAGCAGATCTACCACATTTGTGACGCAACACCTACCTGTCCCTGTCTTGATGCTAAGCTTACAAGCACAGCTTAAAAGCCACCAATCATTAAAAATAAAGAAGACTTATTTTACATTAAAGAGCTGCAACACCTGTCTCCGAAAATGACCTGTGTGCTGCTTTCTCCCACAAATCCAATGTCACTACCAATCAGCTTTGGCAAAAATCACACTGATGCAATGTGTTGGATGGCAACTGAGCCAAAGTCACATTCCCCTACATATACATTTATCCAGTCTCATTCATAAGACATCTGTTCAAGCTGCTATATTGTCAATTATAGGAGCAGCCACTGTGTGTGGCAAAGGTCACTGACAAAGATGAGAAACGATGGCAAACAAAAAAGTGATCAGCATGATGGCATATTTCAAATAAATGGTTGCTTTTATTCATCGTCAGCTTTCAGCGAACTAAAAACAGAAAAAATAAAATGTTGGTTTCATGTATCTACAAAAAAAGCAAAACTATTTCACATCCATAATTGTGATCTCAAATCATTAATTTTCAAAATGTAAGAGAAAAAAAAAATGGTGAAATCCATTAAAGTCAAGGATTCACCTGCTCATTTACATGTGGCCATTGAAAATTTATAAACACTTTAGAATTATTTATATATATTTTCTTTGCATAAATATGAGCTAAAACATCTTCAGATCCATCGGTCCTATTAGTAGATAGAAAAATGTTTTGGTCATTTTCTTACTGAGGAATGTGTGAGTCAGCAACTTTCATAGCTGGCTGACAACAAAACACTGGCCGTATCTTTTTTTTTTTAATAAATGACCGGTATAATATTTTTGTCGACTGAGTTGTCTTTATCCATGTTTAGGACTTGTGTAAAATGTTTGAGCTAATATTTATGCAGAATATCTTCTAAAGGCTTTACCAACATTCAAGCACCACCGTGTCCACCTGTGCACCCAGTGTGTGGTATGTGCCTTTACCGTTTGACCATGCAACTTGATCCCCGACCCTCCCATCTCACTCCAACTCCACCCCCTTCCCACCCATCAGACAGACACACACACACAGACCTCTGAAACAGGATGTACATAAGCTTGTGTTTAGCATTAAACAGAGCAGGGCCTTAACATACACAGCTAAGGCTCCTTTCTCTTTCTTTTCCCCCTTCCCTTCCTCCCCTGCAGCCAGGTCTGAATGTACATCATGGATGGGCAAAGCCCATCACTACAAAATGACAGGAAAACAGAACAGAGGGCACAGGAGTAGGAAATTTAAACATACACACAAAATACAGCAACTCCTTCTGTATCATTCTTACTTTTTTCCCCCCAACACACACTCACACAAAAATTGCACGCAAATAGCCAAACAAACATTTAAAAACGGTTTTAAAGAGAAAAACATGATTGAACCCTGGACACTTGTTTTCTTTGTTGCTGTTTGGTGAGGGAGAAACAAGTTTGGGAGGTAGAGGAAAAAAGAGCGCTGGGCCGACAGGGGGTGGCAGGTTGTGGAGGGGGGGGTGGGACGGCCAGTGAGTGTTATTTCTTGGCCTTGGCAGCCTTGGCTGAATTTCGTGGAGGCGTAACAGGTCTCCCTGATCCCATTCCCCCCCCTCCACCATAAGGATACAATTTTTTATCTGCTGGCTTCAGAATCTGTGAGACAGAAAAGGAAGTTGTCAATTAAACTGACAGACATTGACCTAAATGACTGTATTCTAATCGTCAGTGTTTATATCAGAACAAATTAAAAGATTCAGACCTGAAAGGAGCACATGAGTGTCTCATCCACGCTCATCATGGCACCGGCATTGTCAAATTCTCCACAGTAGTTAGGAGCCGAGAAAAGAGTGACCAGTTGCCTCTTTGCAAAAAACTCATAGCCGTCTTCAACCACCTTAGGATAGAAATTAGACCGTCATTACAAAGAATAACAAAACAAGATGTGCTTTTTGATTTGATATGCTAAGCTAAAATACACTCCCAGACTCCCTAATGGACAAACATAGTTTCAGTTATTAGCATCAATGGCCTCCTGGCCTTTAATGTGTATTAAAAATGATGTACAACAGCTTGTAAAGATTACCTGATGTGCCCTGCATATTAGGTCCATGTCATGTTTGTGCAAAAACTTGGCCACCACATCTGCCCCGAATGTGAAGGAAACACCACGGTCGTTTTCACCCCAGCCCAGCACATCTTTGTCTGGATCGGCCCACAGCAGGTCGCACAACAAACCCTGGTCAGGCACATCTGTGGGTCGCATTACTCTGCGGATCTGTTCCATGGACTGAAGATCAGGGGAGAGGCCTGCAGAGAGGATGTGGTTAAACACAGAAAGCCTAGTTAGTCTGGTCGTTATCATCTAACCTTTTTAAAAATCATATAATAAGGAGCCCTACCTCCATGACAGCAGAAGATTTTCTCATCTACAATGGCAGCCACGGGTAAACAATTGAAGCAGTCTGTGAAGGTCTTCCACAGCTTAATGTTATACCGTCGCTTACCTACAGACAAGAATTTAAAATCTTGTGTAGCAGTCAGCAACACATAGGTTGTCATTTTGTTAATTTACTGGCTTTTTAGTACTTACACTCATCATAAAAACCATAGATTCGATTGATTGAGGCGCATTCATGGTTGCCACGCAGCAGGAAAAAGTTCTCTGGGTATTTGATCTTGTAGGCTAAAAGCAGGCAGATTGTCTCTAGTGACTGCTTTCCTCTGTCTACATAGTCACCCAGGAACAGGTAGTTGCTTTCCGGGGGGAAGCCTCCATATTCAAAGAGCCGGAGCAGATCATAGTACTGACCATGGACATCACCTGCAGGGGGCAGCAGAGAAGTATAACTCAATATATATACTTTGAAGCTGTGTTTGCATGCGGAGTTCACACTTATCAACTGATAAGCCATCAGAACAAACAATTACAATCACAAAAAAATCCTTGCATGGCAACCACATTTTCATGCACCAGTGTCAGTCTACAGACCAGGCATAGGAGTAGACAGGCTCACAGACCCCTGAATTCATTTAAACTCACCACAGATTTTGAGGGGAGCCTCAAGTTCAAGCAGGATGGGTTGGCTCAAGAAGATTTCACGAGACTTGAGGCAAAGGCCACGGATTTCATTCTCTGTAAGCTGGACATTCTTTCCAGGCCGAGAGCCCTTGACTGAAAAAAGGGAGATAAATGAACACATTTTATGGGGGTACACTAAACCACTGACACACCTTTTCTCAGAGCTGTAAGAACAACTGAACACCAGACATAAAACACAGCAATGAAACATGACTCTGGGATTTTGAACTAGACCACCAGACTGGAAAGTTAACACCTCCCACCAGCCAAATGGTGATACATTCTGTTAGCAGTCCAGTCTAACAGCCACTTCAGCAGGTAAGCGCATCATACATTTAAAAAAAAAAAAAAAAAAAAAAAAAAAAAAAAAAACAACCACAAAAGATTTTTTACACTTTGCACGTCAACCAAATTGCAACATAAGATGAGCATGTCAAGTATGCAAAGGCATCTGAGAAACCCTGATCAGTGGAAACTAGCTTTACGCTGTCAGCCTCAAACACTTTCTGCTTAGCTGGCAGTGAAACCCACTTCCCTTTTCTAGCTGTAGCTGCAGCGAAGACATTGAAAACACATAATTAGGACTCTCTTAATATGCACTGTTAAGAAGCAAAGAACAGCATGCTACTGGCTGTAATAACAGTCTTGGGAAAAAAAATAAGTCAAAGAAGCATGTTTATATGTAGCTTAATTTCATGTTACATAAAATCCATCTATATTTATCATGTAGTAATAATGATACTACACTGTTCCACTTGATAAATATAACAAGAAATCAAACTTATTATTCTGACACATTAGTCTTAAAATCCCAGATCATGCCAAATATGTGTTGACATGGTTTTAGTGCTAGAAGGGTAGGAGTGTGCTGAATGACAACTGTAATAACAGTAGTCTAACTGGCAGCATGAAATTAGTATTTCTACAACCACTGCTGCTAAATCAGTTTAACATTTTTGCCAACTGTGGGGATGTGATGTCATGCCACTCTATCTTAGTGAATGTGCATGCACTGCACCCATATGCAACACTCCGGATAGGTTTATTTGTATCACTGACAGAATCAATCACGCCCCCACTTGTGCATAATGCTACTTGATGCCAAGGCAGCTCCCAACACAAACTGTACAAGCCTACTAATGAGGAGTCTCTTAGCACCCAACAAGTACACACAGGAATACTGAGCAAGTCATGTATGCATAGTGGAAGCAGACCTACCAACCACAATCAAACCATGTGTAAATGGAGCTCTTTCTGATATGTTCATGGGACTAATTGTTTGCTTGTTAACAAACAGACAAATGCGCTCACTGTCAAGTGCTAACTAACCATTTAAAGGCAATTTCTTTTTTTTGCTGAAACATATCAATAACATATCAATAAAGTTGACCTAATGAACCAAAACAGGTATTTAAACAGACCTCAGAGAAAAAAAACATATAAATGTATATAATTATTGTACAAATGCACGACACTTCATCATGAAAAAAAAATGATGGATTTAATTAGAAGAGAATCTAACACAAAATATAGTTCATAATTTACAAAAACAATTCTGATAACTGTGTCAAAAAATAACTAGAATAACTAGAACTAGAATGAACAGCTCTATCTGCGAGCAACAACCAAAAGCAGTAGAAAGTCAGTATAAATACTGCTGTGCTGCTTGTCACTTTAAACCTGGATTACAGAAGGCTAAGCCCTGACAGAGCTTACTCCAAAGTTAGCCACATAGCCAGTGGGCAACAGTGAGCTTATCATTGGGGGGGGACAAAAGACTTTCCACTACACTGATCAGGGGGCCAAAAACAAAAAGCCAGACCAGCGCGCAACAGAAAAGCAGTTGTGGTGTCTGCAGGCCTGAAAACACCAGTTGGTTTGGTCAAGTACTCCTGACTCAGTGCTGGGTGTTCTTACTGGGCTTATGTGATGTCATGCTCTTCAGACATGCTATTTGCAACACACTCCCAGAGTTCATGCAGCTCTAGATGTACACAGGTAATCCAATTGAAACTGCTCATTATCCAAACGCATTTAATTGGTTTGGTCTCAAAACACAGTCAGCAAGCCGCAGGGTTACTTTGTACACACACAGAGTGGGCTGAGATAGCACAGAATAATTTATCAGTCTTTTCGATAAAGCATCCACAGTAACAGTAGTTTTTTTTTAACAAAACAGATCTTCCCAGCGGTAACATTAACTAGTGAGCGGTTATTTCCAGTGGTGAGTAGTGATAAAACAACAAATCCTGACAAAAAAAAGGTCAAGCGAGTTACATAAGAGGATATAAATACAGCCACTATCTGGCTTGTTTGTCTTCTGTGTTTGGCAGACAACCTTATCTCAGCCCAAGTACAACAATCCATGTACAAAACACTGCTGTAGCCAACATGGTCTACAGTCAAAGTCAAACACCCAGGAGGCTCTATGACTACACATGCATATTTGTGCATAATCCCAATCACCTCCACAAGCTCAGTGTAGGCTGATCATGCAGGCCTATATTTAAGAAGGTAAACAAACAGAGGCTAAGGTTACATTTTTAACAGTGTTTGTTGATTAATTAAGTGGTCAAAAGATTTTCTGACACTGACGCAAAAACCAAAATTTTAATTAATCCCAATTTGTAAAGACCAAAATAGCCCCTTTATGCATCATGGTGGCTGTTGGACAGTTTCCCATACCCACAAAGACCCCACTATTAATTTGTGATTTGTTATATCACCCCACAGAGGAACAACTGAAAAATACAGGTGAGGCAGACATAATTTGTACGCTTGGTGCACTTGCCTTACAAGGACAACTACAGAGGTCACACAACCTTCTTTCTTGTGCTATGTAGTTGAACTGCACAGTTGAGGCTGCAGAGATTTATGCTTTGTTTTAATGTCCTTGGGGTTTGTGTTACACAATCAGTATGGGGATGTTAACATAAAGCAGCCCTGTTTTTCCTAACAAATATCTAAACATGACAAATCTGTTTTCACACAATGTATACAGTTACTATTCATACATCTAAATTCAACTACTCAGGAACAATTTGCTTGTAGAGGAGTCACAAGATAAAATGTGTTATGCCAGTACGCACTTATGGAAATAGTTTTCAACCAAAAGCACATGACCCTGCTTTGTAGCAACAGGCATGAAAAGATCCAACCAGTTCCCAACAGTGTTAATGTGAGAATCAAAAGTATCTTTTTTGCAACATTAAGAAGTCACTCTGGGAAGATTGAAGCTGCAAATTGTAAACAGATCCTTCCCTATGATACAGCAACACAGGTAAACAATCCAGGCCATCCAATTAAGTAAGGAGCCAAAGTGGGGTGACTAAAACCACGTACAGAATGCATGTATATGAAAGGTAACGGTTAAACATCACAATTATAATGTATCTATGGTGCACTGGAAAGTGACACTCTCCAATCCTTACTGATAACAGTAATTATTCAGACTGGGCAATTATTCTATACAAGGCTGGCACACAAAAACAAATCTCTGATAAGCTTAAAAGCTAATGCATTATAAAGTAGCGTAATGCATCACAAGACGAAATCTGCACAAACGTGTTACACTCGTCATTTTCCGCGCAATATCGTCACGCATTACTCCGTCATCTGCAGACAGCAAAATACCCACGAATCTCTAAAAACAAAGCAATTTAGATGGTTGTAATAAACACTGACCTGTCTAATCCAGTAATATCACTAACGTTCGCTATACAGTCTGTAAAGAGCAGATTTGGTTACAACCTGTTAAACAAATCCAACCAGTGAGCCTGAGAGCAGGCTAGGCTAACATACCGACACTGCCTTTAACTTTAGCTGACCTACCTTAAAACAACAACATGCAAATTACAGTATCAATTCGTTCCATCGTCAAACTTAAGCATATAGCTGCACAGATGGTTTAGTTTTCCTCACCTTCCAAGAGACGCTGAATTATAGAGTCGATGTTTAATTTGTCCGGCTCCGCCATTTTCTGTATTTTCAGTCCAGACCTTTCTGTATTACACCTTTGATTTAAAGAACAGGAAAAAAAACAAGAGGACACAAACAATTACACATCATATGCGTTTTCATTGGGTATCAAATAAACGTATCGCACAAGCCAGTCGACAGGAATGGAACAATCAATGAGCTTAAGCGAGCTAACCAAGCTAGCTAGGTAGCCACTAGCCTAAGCTACACATACAAACTAGAAGCAGCACAACTGAACCGTGGCTAGTAGGCTAACGTTAGCTATATATTAAAACTTATAAACACATAATTGTCCCCAAACCTTGTATTCTGTTTAATTAGAATTGTCCCGGTATGGAAAATGTGTTAATATCCAATGAGTGCAATTTTGGCCCTTCTCCCGTGGTCTGTCCGGGTGGCTCCACTCTTCCCCCAGGAACTTTAAAAAAAAAAGGGCCGTTTCTATCGAAGCGTCTACGGTAACATAGGAGGCTGAATCAAACCAAGCACTTCACACGTTTCTCAAAAGATGATTGGTCCCTCAGAGAACCTAGAGTCTCATTTTGATTGGACGCATGCTAAGCCCGTCTTGCAGATGGGCCCCGCCCACAGACGTTTACAACAGCGTCGTTATTAAAAAGGAACTGAAAGTGGCGCCACCTAATGTCGACACGTAGAATTACACTACAAAATTTGACAGTAGTGGGTAAACCGAGGAAAGGATTCGTCGAGGTGCAATCTGGGAAATAAAAAAAATCCCAGAGCATCACCTGCACGGACAAAAGAAAAGTCCAGTTTTGGAGTTTTGTTTTAGAGTTAGTAATTACAAAAGTAAAACGTCTTTATTGTCATGTATTATTATTTAACTAATAAGTAAGCAGAGAAACATTTTACAACTATGCTTGTACAATGCAAAAAAAAAAATTTTATTATTTTTTTGAATAACATTTAAAATCTTGCATCCAGTAGCTCGCCTGGCCTGTTTAAAGCAGCACCTCTGGCCCCACCCACTGCCCTGACATTCTTCTACATATACCAGATCCTATCACATCATATATTAAACATCATCTGAAAGAAAGCAACAGACGTCTGATCTGACTTTTCAATAATCACTAAAAGTAGGTCTCCTTTTATTCGAATGGGTGGCCTGAGCTGTAATAAATAAATAAATGAATAAAAACACTGATTAAGGGGGAAAGGATCGGCTGAAAATTAGGTAGTTTACTTTGTAGTTTTTAGCAGCAGCAAAAATCATGAACAGTATAAAAAACCAACATTAAGAATAAAAACAGGCAGAAGGCTCTTTTTGTTTCTGTTCCGTTGTATTTAGGAGTTCTACAAGATGAACTGTCAGGACAGGTCTGCTGACTGAAATCAAAGTAGCTATCATTTTTACCATCAGTTTATCATTTTAGTAATCATTTAATCTGATGTTAAAAAAACTATGCCCATAAGACAGCAGGGAAAACAAGTCAGTTTGGCTAGAGGAGAGAATGTTTATAAATGTCTTAGTTTTCCAGAAATGTCATTGTGTTTTGACCTTCAGGACCACTGTAGATTTTCTATGTTATCTCATGGCCAAAGATGCATGTATGAGTAACACAAAAACAATCTAGTATTTAAAACCACTTAAATTATTTGAAAAACATGCAAAACAGTCCAGTTGTCTGGGCCCCCAAGCAGTCACCTGTGTTGCCCGTTGGAAAGCAGTGCTTCTTGTCATCCACTACATATTACTTTTAAGCAACTGTTCGAACTACTCACATTAATGCTCGACCTGACAAACCACGTCTTTAACTTCAGCAGATCTGAGGTTGGGTTTACTTCACTGTGGGAACTCAGTGCATCTTGACAGTTACGGAAGTTACGTATTTCTCACTAGTGTGTTGAAACTTCGTCTGACTTCAGGATACAATATACAGTAGTAAAGTCAGATGTGCTTCTCCATTTTTGAAGTTTAGACAAACCCAGTGATTTAATGCTGAATTCAGTAATTCATCAATCTTGTGTGGTCCTGCTGTTTACGTAAATTTTTACGGGAGATGAAATGGATAGAAAGGGAAAAGAAAGTACTCGGTAGAGAGAGACACACCAGAAGGGCAGAGGCACAGAAGAAACATAAGTATATAAGTAAATAATGAGTGAAGGAGAAGCAAAGGTGGGCACAAAATCTAATTAATGCTGCAAGTGGTAACGATCATGGGGTGAAAGGTCAAATTTGCAGTGGTGCCCTGGCCACAACATGTGACTCAGACAAAGGTTTTAAACTGTATTAAGCTATTTTCTGGCAGATCAGATGATTCAACAAAAAGGAGTTCATGCAAAACACATCTCTCCATTGGGCCACGTCTATTCGTAGCGACAGTGTCATACAAAAATCTTCATAGGGGCTGACTTTTTGAATATGTTCAGGCCCTCAAATCAGCAGCTCATTGGGCACACACACAAAAGTATAAGAATTCCTTCAGTTACAATAGGGCCTTTGTACCACTCAGTGATTGGGCCCTAAATATTACTTAAAAACTCTTAAGCAGGCGCAAAACAAAATGAAACAAAACAAACAAAAAAGCGATATCTTCACCTCTGCTGAATGCTACCAGCTGATTGAGTCAATGTCAATATCTGATAACCTGTGCTCCCAGTTTATAAGATGCAAAATCAAAAACACAGAGGAAGTGGTGTCAGACATGTTAGTGTGGCAACGTCACAGTGCAACTCAATAACTACCCCTGTCACATTATGCACATTTACACAGTGGTCGCTTACTGACAGTAGCAATGTAGCATTGTGGCTGAAAGGAGGGTTCTCTCATCGCCATCACATGTAATGAATAAAGCATGGAGCTGGATACATGGAGTGGCAAACATGTAATATGGCTTTTAGCACAAAGTCATCATAAAAACTTCTCACTGCTGGTTAACTAATGCTAATCTAATCTACTGATGGACTGATGGACACACCGAGCAACTCAGTGATGGCACTTCTGCTGTGTTTACTCTATACATGCAGGGGGAAAGTGTACATTAAATTGTAATTATTTGAATTCAGCTTCACTGACGGTGTTGAATGTGTCCTTTCTGATGGATAACACAACAATGCTGTTGCCAAAAAGTTGAGCTTTCATGTTTTGTTCTATGTTTTTTATAGAATGGTATCCTCAGGAGTTCAGATGTTGTGGAAAGTGACTTCCTTCCCAGGAGCCCACATTGTGACTGCACAGGTATAGCCAGCAATTTAGTCGTGCATTATGAAGGCCCACCAGAGAATTCACATTGAGGTTATTACTTTTAAATAAAGGACTAGTTAAAGCAGAGATGATGTAGAATTTTGCATTCTTAGTAAACAGTGTTTTTCTTTGTGTGTGAGTAGAGCAGTCAGGAGGGTCTGTGGAAGGCCTGCGTGGTGCAGAGTACCACGCAGAGCACACAGCAGTGCAAGAACTATGACTCCCGGCTGGTGCTGCCCCCTGACCTGCAGGCCGCCCGGGCCATGACCATCATCAGTTGTTTGCTCTCCAGCCTCAGCATCCTCATCCTCTTCTTCGGAGCTGAATTCACCAACTGCGTGGAGAACGAAGATGCCAAGCCTAAGATCAACCTGGTGGCCGGGGTGGGCATGCTGCTGGCCGGCCTCTTTATCATCATCCCTGTCAGCTGGTCTGCACACATTGTGGTGCAGGATTTCTACAACCCGTTGGTGCCTCAAACCCTGAAGATGGAGCTGGGAGTGTGCATCTTTGTGGGCTGGGGAGCTGGTGCGCTGCTCCTTCTGGCCGGAGGTCTGCTGTGCTGCTTCAGCAGGCTCAAATGTGGGCACCTAGATGGAACCGCCATGTATTACACTGATACAGTGTACTGCAATGTCACAACACCAGTAAACTAACTACATGTAGAGTGAATGACACCGGTGGTTGTTTATGGGGTGGGTGATGTTTTCATTTTGGGTTCTGTGGGTTAAAATAACAATAACCCTGTTTACTTTTTAATGAGCAGCAGCGAAAATCATGAAATGTATAAACAGGTTCATGTCCACTGACTGATATCAAATGTGTCACATATGTAAAGGTTTGCTGTAACTTACTGTTTTTTTACATTGGTATTATTGTGTTAATCATTGTTACAACATTTGTTATTTTATGTTATATGATTACCGTTGTTATAAATCGTTTTTATATTGACATTGATGAACATATACGAACATATGGACACACACATGTCTATACAGCGGTTCACTCCACTTTTTGCCACATACAAGATGGCGGTGGCATTGACTCAAGATTTATTGCTTAATGCGGCGTCTAGGTACCGTATATATGTCTGCAGTCTGGGAAATAAAAATCCCAGAGCATTACCTGCACGGAAAAAAAGAAAAGTCCAGTTTTGGAGTTTTGTTTTAGAGTTAATATTTACAAAAGTAAAACGTCTGCTTGTTGTCATGTATTTTGATTGAACTAATGAGTAAGCAGAGAAACATTTACAACTATGCTTGTACACTGCAACACAAAAAACACATTGAAATAAATATTTAAAACAAGACCATAAAATTCTACAGTAAATAAAAGGATTATAACAGTCCAATAATCATGTGCTTTCATACCTACTGCATCAGTGCGTAAATTGAGGCCTTTGCGAAAAAATCCACTGGTCATCACAAATATGTCATAAATATTTTTTTTAATTTATTTTAAAGTAAAAATGTTATTATTTTTTTGAATAACATTTAAAATCTTCAAAGTCTAGCGTCACTGCAAACTTCAGCCCAGTAGTAGCCCGCCTGGCCTGTTTAAAGCAGCACCTCTGGCCCCACCCACTGCCCTGACATTCTTCTACATATACCACATCCTATCACATCATAAACGCACAACACATTTTAAAACAACATCTGAAGGAAAGCAACAGACATTTGACCTGACTCTTCAATAATCACTAAAGGTAGGTCTCCTTTTTATCTCTAAAAAAAAAAAAGACAAGTTCTCGGACTAATGAAGGGGGAAAAGATCAGCTGGGTATTAGGTAGACGGTTTACTTTGTAGTTTTTAGCAGCAGCAAAAATCATGAAAAATATAAATAACCAACATTAAGAATAAAAACAGGCAGAAGGCTCATTTTGTTTCTGTTCTGTTGTTTTAAGGAGTTCTACAAGATGAACTGTCAGGAGCAGGTCTGCTGACTGAAATCAAAGTAGCCATCATTTTTACCATCAGTTTATCATTTTAGTTATCATTTAATCTGATGTTAAAAAACTATGCCCATAAGACAGCAGGGAAAACAAGTAAGTTTGGTTAGAGGAGAGAATGTTTGTTTTACAGTTTTACAGTCATAGAAATAATAAATAAAATACCAAAAGCATTTTGTTGGGCTGTCTTTTCTTCTTTTACCTAATTTCCAGAAATGCTGTTGTGTTTTGACCTTCAGGGCCACAGTAGAGTTTCATGTGTTATCATATGGCCATGTATGAGTAACACAAATGTGTTATTTGCAAAAAAAAATCTAGTATTTAAAACCACTTAAATTATTTGAAAAACAGCCCAGTTGTCTGGGCCCCCAAGCAGTCACCTGTGTTGCCCGTTGGAAAGCAATGCTTCTTGTCATCCACTACATATTACTTTTAAGCAACTGTTCGAACTACTCACATTAATTCTCGACCTGACAAACCACATCTTTAACTTCAGAAGATATGAAGTGGGGTTTACTTCACTGTGGGAACTCAGTGCATCTTGACAGTTACGGAAGTTACATATTTCTCACCAGTGTGTTGAAACTTTCTCTGACTTCAGTATACAATATACAGTGGTCAAAAGTCAGATGTGCTTCTGTATTTGAAGTTCAACCAAACACCGATTGTATGATGAGTCTTTTATTACTGGGAAGACATATACACATATAAAAGAGGAGATATTTCCAGGTTTTTAACAAAAAATGCTGAACACTGGAGAGGGAGATGAAATGGATCGAAAGGGAAAAGAAAGTACTCGGCAGAGAGAGACACACCAGAAGGGCAGAGGCACAAAAGAAACATAAGTATATAAGTAAATAATGAGTGAAGAGAAGCAAAGGTGGGCACAAAATCTAATTAATGCTGCAAGTGGCGACAGTCACAGGGGGTGAAAGCTCTGGCCACAACATGTGACACATTCGTAGTGACAGTGTCATACAAAAATCTTCATAGGGGTTGTATTTGGGAAAACGTTCTATGACTTTTTGAATATGTTCAGGCCCTCAAATCAGCAGCTCTTTAGGCACACACACAAAAAAGAGTAAGAATTCCTTCAGTTACAATAGGGCCTTTGTACCACTCAGTGATTGGGCCCTAAATATCACTTAAAATCTCTTAAGTAGGCGCAAAAAAAAAGCGATATCTACATTGCTGCTGAATGCTACCAGCTGATTGATGTCAATATCTGATAGCCTGTGCTCCCGGCTTGTAAGAGGCAAAGTCAAACAGAGGAAGTGGTGTCAGACATGTTAGTGTGGCAACGTCACAGTGTGACTCCATAACTACCCCTGTCACATTATGCACATTTACACAGTGGTCGCTTACTGACGGTAGCAATGTAGCATTGTGACTGAAAGGAGGGTTCTCTCATCGCCATCACATGTAATGAATAAAGCATGGAGCTGGATATATGGAGTGGCAAACATGTAATATGGCTTTTAGCACAAAGTCATCATAAAAAATTCTCACTGCTGGTTAACTAATGCCATCTACTGATGGACTGATGGACACACCAACCAACTCAGTGATGGCACTTCTGCTGTGTTTACTCTATACATGCAGGGGGAAAGTGTACATTAAATGTAATTATTTGAATTCTCCTTCACTGACGGTGTTGAATGTGTCCTTTCTGATGGATAACACAACAATGCTGTTGCCAAAAAGTTGAGCTTTCATGTTTTGTTCTATGTTTTTTATAGAATGGGATCCTCAGGAGTTCAGATGGTGTGTTTGGCTTATGGAGTCATCGGCCTGATTGGGATCATTGTATGCTGCGCTCTCCCCCAATGGAAAGTGACTTCCTTCATAGTATCCAACATTGTGACTGCACAGGTAGCGAAATATAGCCAGCAGTTTGGTCATGCATTATGAAGGCCCACCAGAGGTTATTACTTTTAAATAAAGGACTAGTTAAAGCAAATTATGTAGCATTCAGAGAATTTGATGAAGTAAAAGAAGTGATGTAGAATGTTGCATTCTTAGTAAACAGTGTTTTTCTTTGTGTGTGACTAGAACAGTCAGGAGGGTCTGTGGATGAACTGCGTGGTGCAGAGTACCGGCCAACAGCAGTGCAAGAACTATGACTCCTGGCTGGTGCTGCCCCCTGACCTGCAGGCCGCCCGGGCCATGACCCTCATCAGCTGTTTGCTCTCCAGCCTCAGCATCCTCATCCTCTTCTTAGGAGCTGAATTCACCAACTGTGTGGAGAATGAAGACGTGAAGCCGATCAGCCTGGTGGCCGGGGTGGGCATGCTGCTGGCCGGCCTCTTTATCATCATCCCTGTCAGCTGGTCTGCACACATTGTGGTGCGGGATTTCTACAACCCATTGGTGGTTCAATCCCAGAAGATGGAGCTGGGAGTGTGCATCTTTGTGGGCTGGGGAGCTGGTGCGCTGCTCCTTCTGGCCGGAGGTCTCCTGTGCTGCTTCAGCAGGCTCAAATGTGGGCACCTAGATGGAACCGCCATGTATTACACTGATACAGTGTACTGCAATGTCCCAACATCAGTAAACAAGCAACATGTAGAGTGAATGACACCGGTGGTTGTTTATGGGGTGGGTGATGTTTTCATTTTGGGTTCTGTGGGTTAAAATAACAATAACCCTGTTTACTTTTTAATGAGCAGTGACAGAGATCAAATGTGTCACATTTGTAAAAGTTTGCTGTAACTTACTGTTTTTTTAACATTGGTATTATTGTGTTTGTCTTTTAATGTGTTTTTCAGTAGTACTAATGTATTTTCATTTTACAGAAATATTACTGTTTTGTAATCTACGGTACTTGCATTAAATCTTGTAGCATGGCAACAAATACTGATGTTTCAGTAATTCTCTGATGAAACAGGCTTTAAGTGGACTTCATTTCTTCTTTCTGGCTTTCCGGTTGATCTGTGACTTTGACAGCTGTTGGTGAGTTAATTCTGAGAATAAACCTGTGACCACATGAAAAAAAACATCACAGTTAGTATCTGTGTGAACCACACTGTTTAACTCTTAATGATAAATAACACATGTGTATGAGTGGATGATCAGTGGGCTTTGCTGATTTTAAATGCTAACTTTTAGCAGGTCAACCAATACAGAATATATTACCAAAAACATAAAAAATGATCACATAATACAGTGTAAGAACTGTGTTACAAGCACCTGTGCAAGCTGCATAGGAAAGAAAAGGTTAGAAGACTGCAGGTTCTTGTGATGACTCTTCTAGTGATGAAGAAACCTGCATGTAATGATAGCAGATAACTGTCTGCTGAACTTGGCTGTTCTCAGTACAGAGAGCCAGCAAGTAAAAGCATTTGATTTAGATATATGTTTGCTGAAAAGCACAACAACCACCACCTTAGGCTATCTGCAAAAAATGTGCAAAGATGTAAACCACTATAAGTAGACAAAAAAGACAATACCAAAAATGTTATTCAGCGGGCTCAAATGTGGGCACCTAGATGGAACCGCCATGTATTACACTGATACAGTGTACTGCAATGTCCCAACACCAGTAAACAAGCAACATGTAGAGTGAATGACACCGGTGGTTGTTTATGGGGTGGGTGATGTTTTCATTTTGGGTTCTGTGGGTTAAAATAACAATAACCCTGTTTACTTTTTAATGAGCAGTGACAGAGATCAAATGTGTCACATTTGTAAAAGTTTGCTGTAACTTACTGTTTTTTTTAACATTGGTATTATTGTGTTTGTCTTTTAATGTGTTTTTCAGTAGTACTAATGTATTTTCATTTTACAGAAATATTACTGTTTTGTAATCTACGGTACTTGCATCAAATCTTGTAGCATGGCAACAAATACTGATGTTTCAGTAATTCTCTGATGAAACAGGCTTTAAGTGGACTTCATTTCTTCTTTCTGGCTTTCCGGTTGATCTGTGACTTTGACAGCTGTTGTTGTGTTAATTCTGAGAATAAACCTGTGACCACATGAAAAAAAACATCACAGTTAGTATCTGTGTGAACCACACTGTTTAACTCTTAATGATAAATAACACATGTGCATGAGTGGATGATCAGTGGGCTTTGCTGATTTTAAATGCTAACTTTTAGCAGGTCAAACAATACAGAATATATTACCAAAAACATAAAACAATTTCACATAATACAGTGAAAATGTATTATGCAAAAAACATGTCTGGACCATATAACACTTTATATGGCAGAAGTTGGCAGCAGTGGGGGTAAATCTCTCTAATTGTTGTTCATCTTTTTCCCCCCTCATTTTCCCTAACATTAAATGAAAATAGGGTCAAACTCATCTGTATTTGTTGTTGAAAAAGCTTCAAAACACATGTACATTGTAGAAGACACTCGTGCTACTTTAAGCAGAAACACACTGAATGCATCTTGAACCAAAGCAGGATGAGATTATGTGATGAGCCTTAAATCATCTAGAAGTTCAGTCAGACCCAACAAACCATGCATTGTTTAACAAAACAATAACCACCAATAACAAAGAGTCTCATTCCTTTTACATTTGAAGAGTTTACTTTTACTTGAACCTATAAGCTCACACTCAGACCGCTAAATATAGCTCTGTGACCCTTTAGCGGGTGAGCTCAGGCGAGGGGCAGATCCTTGGGCTGTTCTTACACACAGGCTCCGCCCACAACCCAGTACAACAGCATCAGTGAGATTTTAATAAAAGCTTAAAGTGAACCACCTTACAAAACTGTAGCAGTACATCTAGCCCCACCCACTCCCCCACATTTTATCACACTGTGTTTGCACATCACATTTAAATCAGCATCTTCACATCAGACAAAGAAGCAAACAACATCTGAATTGATTTTGCAATAGTCACTAAAGGTAGGCCTATTTTATCCATGTTTATTAAAATGGACAGCCTGAGCTCTGACAAAAAGACAAAATCTTCAAATTACAGAGGATGAAAGGATCGGCTGAGGATTAGTTAAACAGGGTGCTTTTAAATCGGCAGCAGCAAAAATCAGTATAGTATGTGAGAATTAATAAATGTGTGGAAGGCTCACATGGTTTAAAATATTTGTATAAGATAAACTATAAAGAGCAGGAATAAAACCAGTTGATGTCCGCTGACTGAGATCAAATTAGTTATCAGCATTTAATCTGATGTCAAACGTTTGCTATCCAGAGCATGTCACATACACACTGCAACAGGTTTCCAGCAATTTCCCTTTTCTACAAGTAGATTCAGGCACTTTTTCTTTGTACCTTCTTTCTGTGACTCTGGCATCTGTGTCATCAGGGTTGATTCCGATAACAAACCTGCACGCACAAGAAAAACACGCCGCTGATCAGAGTTACCATCTGTGCACATCATACTGTACTCTTTATTTGTGTTGTGGACAAGATTTCTTTAGAGTAACTAACAAGAAGTATAAAGAAAAAAGTTAACAAGGTGAGCATCAGACTTTTTTAATGTTGCTGTAAAACCCTTATAACTGCCTAAACTTAAATTTAACAAACAATGATAAATAAATAATGATAAAATACAGACATTAACTGGACTGACTTGTAGATTTTACTTTCTGAAATATGCAGCCACACCTGAAAGCTCACACTAGGGACCATTTTGCTGCATGTACATCAGAAGATCTCTCAAGCTGCCCAACACATCAACACATAACCCTATGATGTTTTACAGATTGAGCTGTCATTTTATCAGTAATCTGCCTCTACCCAACCCTGGAACAAATTTATATTTAATCTTTAACTTCAGCAGATCTGAGGTTGGGTTTCCTTTACTGTGGGACTTGAGTTCATCTTGACAGTTACAGAAGTTGTTCTGTACATATTTACCACATATTTGTCACTGTATATGCTACCTAATGCTTCCCCAAACTAACCAGAAATGAATAAGCTGCGTCTTATCTGATGGTAAAATTAGATGTACATCTCTATTTAAATTTAAAGCAATCACGCACTATTTTGTGCTAAATTCTTTTAACAATGACTTCAATGAAAGCACAATGTTTGCCAAAAGTTTAAAATGTGTCACAGGACAACTGTAGTGTTAAACACTGCAATATTTTGTTTGAATTCAAAGTGTTTAGTGGCCTAAGAAAAATTAGCAGGTCAACCCCACACAGTTAGGATTTACCTTTCGTATCTACATTGCTGTATATTCTCAAAAATCAAGCTGACTGGGTTTTCTGATCATCCTGATGACATAAAGCTCAGCTGGTGCTTTTCGGAGAACCGCTGCTAAGAGGCAAAGTCAAATGCAAAGGGAGTCTCGTCAGACTTGTTAGTGCAGCAATGTCATACTGTGACACAAGCCATTTTCGTCATCTAAGAGACAAAGGGTGGACTTTACTGGTTGTTCAAGTCCAGCCCATGTTATATGGATTTTAGCATGTGGTCATTATAAAAGCTGTGATAACTGGCCACATCACCTTTTTGATGCTGTCACCAAAAGCTGGGTTTCCATGTTTCATTCTATATTTTATAGAATGGGATCCCCAAGAGTTCAGACGGTGTGTTTGGCACTCGGAGTCATCGGCCTGATTGGGGTCATTGTGTGCTGCGCTGTCCCCCGCTGGTCTGTATTCAAAGATTTCGGCACTGTGAGTATCCCAGAGTTTTCACAATGAGGTTATTACTTTTAAATAAAGGACTGGTTAAAGCACACAATGCTATTCATTCTGGGAATTCAATAAAGTGAAAGTACTGAATGTAGAATTTTGAATATTCAGTAAACGCAGTGCTTTATTTTGTGTGCAGACAAGAGAAAAGACTACTATTTTAGAGGGTCTGTGGATGACCTGTGAGTTGCAGAGCACAGGCCTGCAGCAGTGCAGGGCCTTTGACGTCTGGATTGACCCCAGCCTGCAGGCCTCCCGGGCCATGACCATCACCAGCTGTTTGCTCTCTGGTCTCAGCCTCCTCATGCTTTTCTACACGGCCAGTTTTACTACCTGCATGGAAAACAAAGATGCCAAGCGTAAAAACAGCCAGGTGGCCAAGGTGGGCCTGCTGCTGGCCGGCCTCCTCATCATCATCGCTGTCAGCTTATTCACATTCCAGGCGCTCGTGTTTGGAAGAATGCATATGCTGGGAGAGTGTATCTATGTGGGTTGGGCATCTGGTTTGCTGCTACTTCTGGCTGGAGGTCTGCTGTGCTGCTTTAACAGGCCCGATGGCAGCTCAAGAGAAGACGCCAGGTGCTACACTACAACAGTGTACTGCAACGTCCCAGCCCCAATGAACAAACTACATGTAGCGTGAATGACACCAGTGGTTGTTTATGGGGTGGGTGATGTTTTCATTTTTGGTTCTGTGGGTTAAACTAACCCTAACCCTGTTTACGTTTAATGAGCAGCAGCGAAAAATGAAAAGTATAAACAGGTTCATGTCCACTGACTGAGATCAAATGTGTCACATATGTAAAGGTTTGCTGTAACTTACTGTTTTTTTTACATTGGTATTATTGTGTTAATCATTGTTACAACATTTGTTATTTTATGTTATATGATTACTGTTGTTATAAATCGTTTTTATATTGACATTGATGAACATATACGAACATATGGACACACACACGTCTATACAGCGGTTCACTCCACTTTTTGCCACATACAAGATGGCGGTAGCATTGACTCGAGATTTATTGCTTAATGCAGTGAAACAGTGAAAATTTAAAAAAAAAAGGTGTGGAAGCTGTTCCATGGTTTTAAGGAGTTTTCTAAGATGAACTTTCAAGAGCAGGAATATAAACAGGTTCATGTCCACTGACCAAATCAATCCAGATAAAATGTGTCACATATGTAAAGGTTTGCTGTAACTTATTGTTTTTTACATTGGTATTATTGTGTTTGTCTTTTACTGTTTTTCAGTAGTACTAATGTATTTTTATTTTACAGAAAGATTACTGTTTTGTAATCTACGGTACTTGCATTAAATCTTGTAGCATGGCAACAAATACTGATTTTTCAGTAATTTTCTGATGAAACAGGCTTTAAGTGGACTTCATATCTTCTTTCTGACTTTCCGGCTGATCTGTGAATTGACAGCTGTTGGTGCCATCAGGGTTAATTCTGAAAATAAACCTGTGACCACATGAAAAAAAACATCACAGTTAGTATCTGTGTGAACCACACTGTTTAACTCTTAATGATAAATAACACATGTGTATGAGTGGATGATCAGTGGGCTTTGCTGAAATGCTAACTTTTAGCAGGTCAAACAATACATAATATATTACCAAAAACATACAAAAAGATCACATAATACAGTCTAAGAACTGTGTTACAAGCACCTGTGCAAGCTGCGAAGGAAAGAAAAGGTTGGAAGACTGAAGGTTCTTGTGATGATTCTTCTAGTGATGAAGAAACCTGCATGTAATGATAGCAGATAACTGTCTTCTGAACTTGGCTGTTCTCAGTACAGAGAGCCAGCAAGTAAAAGCATTTGATTTAGATATATGTTTGCTGAAAAGCACAACAACCACCACCTTAGGGTATCTGCAAAAAAATTGGCTGGACCATATAACACTTTATATGGCAGAAGTTGGCAGCAGTGCAGGTAGATCTCTCTAATTGTTGCTCATCTTATTTTATTTTCCTCCTATTGCATAACATAAATGAAGATAGGGTAAAACTCAACATTGCATTTGTTGTTAAAAAGCTTTTTATTTTGTTATTTTATTTTAAAGTAAAATTCTTATTATTTTTTGAATGACATTTAATCTAAAATAAAACATAAAATCTTCAAAGATATATAGAAGTCTAGTGTCACTGCAAACTTAAGCCCATGGTGCCCCAGTAGTTGCCTGTTTGAAAGAAGCACCTCTGGCCCCACCCACTGCCCTGACTTCTTCTACATATAGCACATCCTATCACATCATAAATGCACAACACATTTTAAAACAACATCTGAAAGAAAGCAACAGACATCTGATCTGGTTTTTCAATAATCACCAAAGGTAGGCCTCTTTTTCATCTACTTTTTTTTTTCTAATGGATGGCCTTAGCTGTAAATAAATAAATAGTAAAATATATATGCTATAAGACAGCAGTAAAAACAAGTCGGTTTGGCTAGATGAGATAATGTTTGAAAATGTCTTAATTTTACAGTAATAGAAATCAATATACTAAACTGTTTTTGAGCCTCTTTTACCTAATTTCCAAGAATGAAATGTCATTGTGTTTTGACCTTCAGGGCCACCGTAGATTTTCTGTGTTATTGTATGGCCAAGGATGCACGTATGAGTAACACAAATCTGTGCTATTTGTAAAAAATGTAAAACACTATAAGTAGGACAAAAAAAGACAATACCAAAAATGTTGCACAGTTAAAAGAAATATCATCCATCTAAATAGGAATAGGAAAGTCAAAAATACAGCGAGTACAAAGAACAATTATTCTTTGAAAACATTTAAAACAGGGAGGGGAAGAAATACAGGGAGGATTGTCAGCCCTCGATGGCCCCAAGTTGCCTGGCCCCCCAAGTAGTCACCTGTGTTGCCAGTTGGAAAGTCATCCACTACATATTACTTTGAAGCAGCTGTTCAAACTACTCATATTAACTCAGTGCATCGTGACATTTACAGAAGTTACATATTTCTCACCAGTATGTTTAAATTTTGTCTGACATCAGTATACAATATACAGCGGTAAAGTCAGATGTGCTTCTCCATTTCAAGTTCAACCAAACACACAGATTTTATGCTGAATTCAATGTAGGCCATGTAAAAGGTAATTCATCAATCCTGTGTGGTCCTGCTGTTCACATACATGGATTTTTTAACTACCCCTGTCACATTATGTACACTTACACAGTGGTCGCTTACTGACAGCAGCAATGTGGCTGAAAGGAGGGATCTCTCATCGCCATCACTCACCATGTAATGGATAAAGCATGGAGCTGGATATATGGAGTGGCAAACATGTAATATGGCTTTTAGCACGAAGTCATCATAAAAACTTCTCACTGCTGGTTAACTAATGCCATCAACTGATGGACTGATGGACACACCAACCAACTCAGTGATGGCACTTCTGCTGTGTTTACTCTATATATGTGGGAGGAAAGAATGAAAATAAATGAACAAATAAATGAAAAAAACACATAATACAGTGTAATAACTGTGTTACAGGCAGCTGTGCAAGATGCGTTGGAAACAAAAGGTTGGGAAACTGCAGGTTCTTGTGATGATTCTTCTAGTGATGAAGAGACCTGCATGTAATGATAGCAGATAACTGTCTGCTGGACTTAGCTGTTCTCAGCACAGAGAGCCAGCATGTAAAAGCATTTGATTTAGATACAGTGGTCCCTTGCAGTTCACCTTCTGCGGATTTCTTTAGTGCAATTTTGCATGCATTTTTTGACAGCACACCGTGTTCTGTGTCCTATTGTGTTCCCGGTTGATTGACTCATCAGGGGTGGCGAAAAAGTTGATATTTTGTGGTCGCTGCAAATGGGCGGGGCAAAATGGCTTTACAGTGCCCCTTTAGAATTTTCAAAACCCCCCTCGCATATAAAAAATAAAACCAGTTGATGTCTGCTGACTGAGATCAAATTAGTTATCAGCATTTAATCTGATGTCAAACATTTGCTATCCAGAGCATGTCACATACACACTGTAACAGGTTTCCAGCAATTTCCATTTTCTACAAGTAGATTCAGGCACTTTTTCTTTGTACCTTCTTTCTGTGACTCTGGCATCTGTGTCATCAGGGTTGATAACAAACCTGCATGCACAAGAAAAACACGCCGCTGATCAGAGTTACCATCTGTGCACATCATACTGTACTCTTTATTTGTGTTGTGGACAAGATTTCTTTAGAGTAACTAACAAGTGGTATAAAGAAAAAAGTTAACAAGGTGAGCATCAGACTTTTTTAATGTTGCTATAAAATCATATAATTCCCTAAACTTTAATTTAAAAAGAATAATAAATAAATAATGATAAAATAAGGACATTAACTGTACTGAATACTTGTAGATTTTACCTCCTGAAATATGCAGCCACACCTAAAAAGCTCACACCATTTTGCTGCTTGTGCATCACAACATCTCAGGCTGCTCAACACATAACTATGATGTTTTACAGAGTGAGCTGTAATTTTATCAGGATCCCAAATGCATGTCAGTAATCTGCCTCTACCAACGCCTCTCTCTGTTGTGATGGAAAACATTGTTGGGACAAATTTAGGAAACAATTTACTCCATACAAGAAGAAAGGGAAATTAGATAATATAATATCTTGGAAACAAGCAACTACTTAGAGATAAGGTGTCTAATAAAGTGATCCCAACATCCCAATGCTAAAGACCTTTTGCCCCGGAACTTAGCCAACATAACCTCTTATGATGCTGCCTCAGTCAATAAAAGTTTCAGCTGTGCCAGATGTGTTGCAAATAAAAGGTTAGAAGACATTCACTACATATTCTCTTGCAGCAACTGTTCAAACTACTCACATTCATTCTCAAGCTGACAAACCACATCTTTAACTTCAGTAGATCTGAGGTTGGGTTTCCTTTACTGTGGGACTTCGGTGCATTTTGACAGTTACGAAATGTTGATGAAGATTCTCAGTCATCCAGGTCATAAAACGTAGAGAAGATTGAAGCAAGGCGTCTGGACTTGCAGTTTTCTTGAAGAGTTTTCTTGAGTTTTGTTGCTCATCCAAGCAGCTTCATCAGTTCTAACTGTTGGTGGGGAAACATGGTCTGCTTGTTTCCCCAATAATTACAAAAAAGGACTAAAACAAAACACAACCAAATTAAAGCTGCAAGCAGCGATGACGGGCCCTTGCACACCTTGCGGTCCGCGGGACTCACAGCCTCCGCGCCCCTATCGCCCCGCGTCATCTCTCCACCATTATCGGCACGAGCTGTGGCCTGCAGGGCAGAAGAGTACACCAAAAAACATATATACAAAAGACAGGTCCTCTGGCCAGTAGGTGGCGCAGTGACTGTAGCATATCAGCATATCAATCTGTGCGTCAGTGAGTCTGTGAGTCAGATGTTCAGCATGACTGTAAAATTTCCATATAGGATGAAGTATGTGGGAGATACAGCCACAAAAACATCAATTTCCTGTGCGTTGGTGAAGGGTCAACTTTGTAGCGGCGCCACAGCCAGACGGTATGAGGAAGTGATGCGTTTTTGATAACTTTTGGTCCCTAACCCCTTAAGGGCGAGAGCACCAGTTTTCAGCCTATCAAGCAATTCCCCTAGGAGGAGTTCGCAAAATTGCGGGGAGTGCAAATTAGAACATGGCATGGTTTTTTCAAAATGGCGGACTTCCTGTACGTCGTGCAATTTTCGATTAAGAGGATTTTTTTCTTGTCACGAGGCGATACATCAGTGTACCGAGTGCCAGGTCTGTAGCAGTTTCAATGAATATTTTCACACAGTGTCAAGTCGCGATTTTCGTTGGGGGACAATTTTGTGCCAAATTTGGTGAGTTTTTGAGCATGTTCAGGGGGTAAAAAAATCGCCGGAACAACAATCAAGTATAATAAACTCTTGCATTTGAATAGGGCTCTTGCACGTTTCGTGCCCGGGCCCTAAAAATACAAAACAAAACAAATAAAGGCCTATTGTGGCCAGGTGAGTTAATTCCCCTCAGCTGCTAGGGGCATTTTCCTGTCGTCTTGGCGTGCTGATTGGTGGCACCATACCTATTTAAGTCTCCTATGTTGGTCTCCTTGTGCTGATGCTGCTTTCTGATCTGCAGCAGTTGTGATGACGATTTCACCTGGAATCAGCGTGGCTGTGCAGCATGGCCGCACAGCGCGGTGTGGATTTCCTCCCCCTCTGCTTCATCATGCACCGGCGGGTGCTGTTTGTTCTGGTCCTGATCTTTAATGGCGTAAGAATACTGGTCTTCGTTCATGGACTCCATGGACTCCATCCACATCTGAATGGTTCTGTATGGATGGGCGTTTGGATTCCAGTTTGGGTTAATTTGTCTTTTATTTCTGATTATGTTGATTATTTTATAGGCCTGGGTTTGAGGTCCCTGCCTCCCCAGGTGGCGTTGTTAGCAACCTAAGTAGTCTTCCCCCTCCCTCCTGAGCTCTGTCACACTAAGTAAGAAATAACCCAACCAAAACAAACATTAACGCAGGGGACACGGAAGGTGAGAAGACGATCTGGCATAGACAAAGCGACTCACAGGATTTAGACTATGAAACAAGACACAGGTGAAACACTTTAGGGCAGGGCAAACAATCACCAATGGCGGGAACAAGGGAAGTAAAACACACAGACAAACACAAGGCTAGACACAAGACTTTTAAAATAAAACAGGAAACAGGACAGAACCAAAGTAACTTCACAAAGACTGCCAGAAACAAGACAACACAGGAAACACAGGAAACCCAAAATAACCAGAAAACAAAGAATTATCTCAAGAGAGGAACCCAAACGATAATTAATCAAATCATGACACCATGTTCGCCATGTAAGAGACAAAGCATGAGGTGGACTTTACTGGTTGTTGAAGTGCAGCCCATGTTATATGGATTTTAACATGTAGTCATCATAACAGCTGTCACAACTGGCCACACCACCTTTTTGATGCTGTGACCAAAAGCTGGGTTTTCATGTTTCGTTCTATGTTTTATAGAATGGGATCCTCAGAAGTTCAGACGGTGTGTGTGGCTCTCGGAGTCATCGGCCTGATTGGGGTCATTGTGTGCTGCGCTGTCCCCTGCTGGGGAGTGACTTTCACCATTGTGAGTATTTAAATAAAGGATCTAGTTAAAGCACACAATGCTATTCAAGCATTCTGGGAATTCAATAAAGTGAAAGTAGTGAATGTAGAATTTTGAACACAGTGCTTTACTTTGTGTGCATGACTACTGTCCACCAGCCGCATGCTGTGCTGCGGGCCACCCTGGCCATGACCATCGCCAGCTGTTTGCTCTCTGGTCTCAGCCTCCTCATGCTTTTCTACATGGCCAATTTTACTACCTGCATGGAAAACGAAGACACCAAGCCTAAGATCATCCTGGTGGCCGGGGTGGGCCTGCTGCTGGCCGGCCTTCTCATCATCATCGCTGTCAGCTTATTCACATACTGGAGTTTGCTGTTAGAAATTATAACGCTGGGAAAGTGTATCTATGTGGGTTTTGCAGCTGGTGTGCTACTACTTCTGGCTGGAGGTCTGCTGTGCTGCTGTAGCAGGCCCGATGGCAGCTCAGGAGAAGACGCCAGGTGCTACACTACTACAGTGTACTGCAACGTCCTAGCCCCAGTGAACAAACTACATGCAGAGTGAATGACACCAGTGCTTGTTTATAGGGATGTTTCAAATTTGGCTGCTGTGCTGCATTAGCTATGAACGTCTGTAAGTTGTGGATCAAATTTAACACATTTTGGACTTATGAGGAAAAACTGCTTAGCTAAACAACTGTCATTAAGGCAAAAAAGGAGAAGATATATGGATATCTGGATATATATATATATATATATGTATTTGGCAGGGGAAAATAAATCTAATAATAAAACCATAATTGTTTCTTTGATGTTCTAGGAGAGCATAAGATGGACATCACATTCTTTACTTCCTGGTTGCCATCTTAACATTTTGGAACTGAAGTGACAACATTTTGGGGTTGGGGGCAAGAGGCAGGTCCTCGGGCACCTGCTGGGTCTGTCTTACACACAGGCTCTAACACCAAACACAACAGCATCAGTGAGATTTCAATAAAAACTGAAAGTGCGCCACCAAGTGTTAATATATGGAACTGCACTGCAAACCCAGACCTACAAAAAGGACACAGAGCATCACTTGTATGGATAGAAGAAATATCATATCATGATTTATTAATAGATTTAGATATAGAACTTACAATACTGAAATGTCACTTTAATTGTCTCTCATGTATCCAGGTAGGGGAAGCAGAGGGACTATAACTGCACACTATAACATGGAAAACACAATAATAAGTAGACTAAAGGGTTATAAATTTATTAGTATTTTATGTAGTCACCAAATAGGTTTGTGTTGATGAACTCCACTAAACCTTCTGTGAACTGATTATGCTTCAATGGGAATTTTATCATGTAAAAAAAAAAAAATTCCTGTAAAATCCATCCATCCATTATCTGAACACGCTGTCTCCTACGGTGCAGGGTCACGGGGGCTGGATCCCAGCTATCTATGGGTGAGAGGCAGGGTACACCCTGGACAGGTCACCAGTCCATCGCAGGGCAACATAAAGACAAACAACCACACTCACACCTATAGAGTGACCAATTACCCGGCCCTCAATGTTAAATCATCCTTGTATTACTACTTCAGGTACTTCAAGCACAATTGATTTAACCATGTGTTAAATTCACACAGCGAGTCACTCCTGAAACTGTGTAAGATCTAAAGCCTATATTATGCAAACCAAAACTATATTTATCATTACACGTGTTCTTGGAGGTAACATTCTTTTTTATTTCTTCATTTTCTTTCCATGATCCATCAAACCCAGCTCATAATCTTATACAAAAAAAAAAATCCCACTTTGACTCAGCTTCCAAAATCGGCCTCCTAACATTCGTCATCAGTTTCGACAGAAACAGACGAGGAGTTGGGGGGTGGGGGCCTGCAGATATGGAATACTGGGTGGTACTTGTTTGTGTTAACAGAGTGCATAAAGAGGAACGTGGGCAGGTGACTCACTTTTTTGTCTACCTGAAATCTTACGATGGTAACAACCAAAACAAGTAACTAATTAACTCACCATCAGAATTATCCTCACTGTAATCACACATCTCTGAGAGATTGCAACTTAACTTCATTTCTCAGCAACTCTTGTGGCTTTTCCACTAAGGTGAAGTAAGATCTCATCAGCTCCACAGCAGAGTTAAGGTGGAAAAAGAGAGGGGGAACACACATACTGGACAAGTTCAGTCTGGTCTTGAGGTCTTTCTGTCCTGTGCACTCCCCCAAGCTGAGCCCCACCTACTCTTTACATTCTTCTACAAGTACCATATCGTGTAACAGTGTCTGAAACAGCACACCAGCAAGCAGCATCTTCACATCAGCTCACGGGCGGGAAGAAAACTCAGACGTCTCATCTTATTTTTTAAGATTCACTAAAGGTAGGCCTCTTCTTTATCTAGTTTTGGTCAAAAGGGCGACTCAAAGGCATGAAATGGCAGAGGATGAGAGGATTGGCTGAGGATTAGATGGATTTTTTTTCCATCAGCAGCAGGAAGAATCATGAAAATCACCATTAAACAAGTGTGAGATTTTGTGTTTTTAGGAATTCACAAGTTGTAATTTTATCAAATCTATTGATCTATCTTAAAATCCATCAAAAGTGAAGTCTGTGGTTCCAAATCAAGCAATTCGAACATCAAGAAAAAGACACCAAAACAGAAAATACATCTGGATATTTCTCTGTGTTAATGATTGCCTGTAAACATGTAAACTAGCCAAATCTACATTTCTGCTTTTATTTAACATTTTTTAAATAAACCTTCTACTTACTGTTTTTAGTGAATTTTGTTTCTCAGCTAAGCAGCCTTGTGCGTGTTTTAATGAGTCAAGCAATTTTTTTTACATAAAGTTCATTTTTTTGCATGAGGTTTGTTGAAATACTTAGAGAGGCAGAGATTTGTAAAGGAAAAAAGATGTGAGGGTGTAGCTTAGCCATCTTGGGTGAATATCTTAGAGGCTTGGGCCTGTCAGGACAAGTGGAGTTCTTACAGGGTGTTTCTGGGTGTGTGTGAGTGGTTATCCTCAATCACTGGAGGACATTCCACAACATCTCCTCTCCTCTCCTGTGTTTTACTTAAACAGCACTAAAACATAATACTATACTACTATTATTAAAAATAGCATAAACTACAAACATGAAAGATGCTGTTGAACACTGAACGATCATATTTCACCTTATCTTTTCCAGAATGGGATCCGCAGGAGTTCAGATGGTCTGTGTGGGTCTTGGACTCATCGGCCTGATCGGGGTCATTGTATGCTGCACTGTCCCTGCCTGGAGAGTGTCTTCCTTCACAGGATCCAACATTGTGACTGCACAGGTAGAGAAATATATCCTACAATTACAGATTACAGTCACATGTACCACAAATACTCTGGAAATACTCACAGTGCCTTTTCTTTGTGTGTGAGTAGAGCAGTCAGGAGGGTCTGTGGATGAACTGCGTGGTGCAGAGTACCGGCCAACAGCAGTGCAAGAACTACGACTCCCTGCTGGTGCTGCCCTCTGACCTGCAGGCCGCCCGGGCCATGACCATCATCAGCTGTATGCTCGCCAGCCTCAGCATCCTCATCCTCTTCTGCGGGGCCGACTTCACCACCTGTGTGGAGAACGAAGACGCCAAGCCTAAGATCAGCCTGGTGGCCGGGGTGGGCATGCTGCTGGCCGGCCTCCTGGTCATCATCCCTGTCAGCTGGTCTGCACACATTGTGGTGCAGAATTTCAACAACCCATTGGTGGTTCAATCCCAGAAGATGGAGCTGGGAGCGTGCATCTTTGTGGGCTGGGGAGCTGGTGTCCTGCTCCTTCTAGCCGGTGGTCTGCTGTGCTGCTTCAGCAGGCCCAAATCTGGCAGCTCAGGAGGAACCGCCAAGTACTACAGCAACAGCGCATCGGCTCCCAGCAAAAATTACGTGTAGAAGCGTTTATGAAAGGGACTGGTGTTAGAAAGAGAGTGGAGGGGAGGGTGATGTAGTCGGTGAAGGACACCAGTGGTTGTTCGGGGGGGGGGGGGGGGGGGGGGGGGTGTAAATATTAACAGCTGATGCTAACTGGCTCCAGTTTAACTTCCATAGTCTTACGGGTGATGCTTTAATTTTGGGTGCTGGGTGAAGCATTAGCTATAAAGTCTGTGATAGAGTGATAGATCAAACACAACTGTTGCATTCTCTGCTCAAATTTTTAAGATAACAGGAAAATTGTGTATTTGTGAGGACAAATAGATTTAAAAAGAAAAAGCCAGAGGGTCTTTTGATGTATTAAAGGCTGACATTTTAAATTTAGTTTATATTTTTAACCAGTTTTACTTTGATAAATAATGCTTTATTGTGTGTGTTGAGAAAACACTGTTCAAGTTGTCTTCACACAAATGCACCTCAGGGACATCCTAGAGTCCACATTACATTTCTTTTGTTTGTCCTTCACATGATTTGTTGCTCATTTTGTGTGATAATAAATGATTAAAATTGATTAAAAATGTGTATTTCTTGTGTTTTTAGGAAAAAAATGTCTCAAACTGTTTTTTGAAAATACACAAGACTTTATTTCAAACTAAAAGCATATATTAAAATAGGATTTTTTTCAAATTGATCATACAAACCAAACAAATTCAAGCTTCAAGCCAAAATAAACAGTTTCATAGCATCTGCTGTCTTTAATCTCTCCCTTTGTCTTGTTTTCTCCGTAGCTTTCGTTGACTTCTCTTGACATCTGTTCGTGATTTTGTTTTTCTTGTTTATTAACCTCTTCTGGTTTAATGCTTGCTCTCCAGCTCCATCACACGCTTGGTCAGCTCCTCTACTGCTGCTTTGAGGTCCTTCACCTCCTTCTGCAGGGCCTGAACCTCCTGAGACAGAGGGAGCTCCAGGTGAACTTTTTTTGACAGTCAAAATATTCACAGAGAAGTTTGGATATACTTCAATATGTGCCCAATTCTGAGGCAGAGGACTCACCCCGCCGTTGTCCTGATTCCCTGCAGACGCGGTTGTGGTCTTCATGAGACTCTTGATTACTTTGAACTCCTTGGATTTCGTTGCTGCTACAAACCCGTCCTTTAGAGAAATGAGAATAGGTTGTCCATCCTTTCCTTGAAACCACTCATCAGCCTCGACTGAGGGCTCAGGGCCGATGGTGTCTGGGTACAGATCCTCCTGAAACAGATCTGACTGCATGTCCAGAGAAAGACATCAAGTAGCAAGTTAAATACAAATTTTAACATCACTCACCAGACTGCTTCTGATCCATGAAACTATGCCTTACCTTGCGTGGCACTGTCATGACTATAGGTTCACATTTCCTCTCGTGGAGTTTGTAGAATCTGAAGCGGAAATATTTTAGCTGAGATAATACATTTCAAAACAAATTTCGTAGATATCTTATCCAATAGCTGTTCAGATATTTTGCAGGAGCAAATAGTTGTTACACTACCTGGCAATTTCACATTTGTTGACCTCCAGGCCCCTTTTGGGCATGTACCCCATCCCCTTCTGGCTCTCCTTGCTGGTGTACAGGGACAGGTAGTGGACATAGGGAGCCTCTTCTGTCACCTCAAAATAACGGATACTGCTGTCCCCCTGTGCCAGAGACAAACAAGTGTGAGCTGCATGCGGGTGAGAATCACACATCTCGTCTTTCAACATCTAAGTCCTTAACCTTGCCACAGAGGTAGACAATGCCGGTGTCTGGGTCAAAAACTGGCAGAAGGACACCACTGCTGGTGTCCAGCTCCTGCAGGGTCAGCGGCTCCCCAAAGTTCTTCTGTAAAAAGACAATCAGACACAAAGAAATGATGTATTTGTAGTGTAATAGTTGTGTGTGTAAGTAAAGTTGTCCAGCAGACTGCAGGTAAGCCAAGGATTTATTTTAATTGAGACTGATGTGGCTATTGCAGGACAACCACCCTTACTGCTGTAATCTCACTGTTGTGAAATGGCAGTGTTGTGTAATAATAAGTTATTGCCTACTAACAGTCTGTGTGAATATTTAAAAGTAGGAGCAGGATGCATGATGACAATCTTAGCAACATTTGTCTCAAGAAAACAGATATGATGGCCATATTATCAGAAGATGGTGAAACACAAATAGAGATTGTGATCATTCGATTGATTTGTTTTAGAGACAGAAGTGAGTCTAAGAGTTGTTGTTGCCACTCACAGGATCCCACAGCGCCACCTGCCTCTCACTCATGCGACTGAAGCCGGTAGTGAGGATCTTCCCGTCAGACACGAAGACCGCCCTGATGGGCCGGGAGCCCTCATGAGCCTTCTCCTTCTCCTGTAGATATAATGTTGGTGGTAGTAGAATATTAAAGACATCAATATCTCCCTTATTATATTAGTATTTTAGAAGAAAATACAAAAATGTCTGTTTTTTTTAACCCTTAAATAAATACTATAATCATGTTGCAAGCAAAAGATGTCCCTCCAGATGTCTTGGGGGACAACGATGTAAATTATAAAGTACAGCAGCAGTGACTGGTGATCAGATGAGGACACTTACAAAGAGGACAGTCCCCTTGCGCGGGTCCAGCACACGTAAGGTCTTGTCTTTGCAGGCGGTCAGAATCCTGGAGCCGTCCCTGTTCCAGCAGGCGCTGTAGATCATATCCGTGTGTATGCTGTCGATCCTCACTACTGCTTCTCCGCGAGCCACGTTCCACAGGATGACCACGTTGTCACAGCCTGCACACACACAACAACACAAAAAAGCAGGGTTGAGTTACATTTATACTGCCTGAACAAACAGCTGCCATGGCTTACAGAGAAAAGGAACAAGCGTCACAGAAAACAGAACTTCATGAAAATGCTCTGCACTAAAAACAAAGTTGCAACATACACTGAAAATAAAGGTTTTAAACACAAGTTAAATACTTGTACGATGTTAACTTTAGTACTAATAATGCAACAGTGTTTTTCTGTTTTAAGTGGAGGTGCAGTAAGGTGTAGTAAAATGAAATTGTCAAAATATTTCTGTAAAGGGTTAATTCAAAGAAAGTTGCTCTAAAAGTTATGTTTTACGTTTATATATGCATTTTCATTCTTGGAATCAGGGAGTCTTCGTAAAATTGTGAGCTGAGTTTAGAGTGTGGGTGGAGGCTGTGAGAACTTCCTGTTCAACAAAAGGTGTGATGCTCATTTAACACCTGTAGTACACAATATTACATGTCTCTGTCTGGTTCGTCGATACAGCTGATATATTTCTGCAAAGACGTTCTTTGTCCAAGCATGGAAATGCAGCAGTTGCAGTAACTGTGGGTATAATACCTGCACTCATCAGCACATTGTGCGCAGTGGGGTGCCAGCTCAGAATGCCAACACGTTTGGAGTGGCCATCAAGTTTGACAACAGGATCTGTGAGAGACGTGGTCAGCCCGCCATCCGGGATCTCCCAAATCTATTTAGCAGCAAGACAATTCAACATTTAACATAATATTAATACTACCAGATAAATGTGGACTTGAAAGATGCCTCACCATGACACTGCAGTCCTCAGAGCCACTAGCAATGATGTTGTCATTGTGAGGACAGAACTCAATGTCCAGGACTGGACCTGTGTGGCCACATACAGTGGGGTAGGACATGTCGATACGTCCTGTCTGCAAACAGAAACATAAAGGAGAATGTCTTAAAAATACTGTCCATAAAGACCAACACAGAGGAAACTACAAAGAAAAACATGGTGAGCTAGTTGAGGTGGGATGAGAAACTGACAGTCAGCTGATGTGAGTTCCACACAAATTCCTTAACATCTAGTAACTGGGTTAGAGAGATCATGGTCAGGGAGAGGAAATCCATGGCTCCATTCATTCTTTAAATCATGAGAATTGCATGTTAGATACATTTCTAAATGATGGCAAATAAAGAAAATAAAAAAACAACCTTTCATATCACTGGGCTGAGGCTGATGACACCACTCTAAAAACAGAATGTTTCCACGGTACATTTCCCTGAAATTTTATGCCCACTGGACCCTTCACTACTTTCTGTCCTTTGGGAATTATACACTACATGAGAATGAGACCATGAATAATGTGGTTTCTGCAGAGTTCGCCTCTTTAATAGTGTGACAAAATGATCAGAAGGTATAATAATAATTATGTATAATGATACTGTAATGAATTGTTTGCAATTCAGCAACCTCAATGGCTACAAGGATTAAATCTAACATAACTCTACTGTTTACAGCAGCCAAGAGAGAATATTAAAGCATATTTTACTGTAAATTAAAACCCCTAAGCCTTTATCTTTAGGAAAAATAATTTATGGAATTTAAATTAATTGAAAGTCTGAAGAGACATTGCATTGAGTTAAACAACACATTCAGATCAACAAGGTCACAAGGGTGATTTTCCACTTTCAGACGTTGCAAGACCTAAATGCACTGTATAAGTGATACAGAAGCCACATCCTGTCCTCCTGCACTGAGCCGACAACAAACTCCTAATATGGTTAAAACTTCTTGACTGCAGAGCAAGTGACGTGTAGAAAGCATATAAGATGGTGTCAAACTTCCTTGTTCAGCTAAACGAATGATGTTGATTGGCAGTATTCAAACTTGACAAAAAAACAACGCAACAATCACCACTTTGCATACGAGGTTATAAACACATCCAAAAATGGTATTATGAGAAGTACAGAGAAAGGCTTCCTGTGACCTACCTTGCTCAGGGGCAGCACCATGAAGGCTCCTCCACCGCTGGCATCCACAATCATGGCCACAAATTTGGGATTGACGGAGCAAAAGTTGCTGTCCCAGGTCATCTGGGAGATTCGTATATCATCGTAGCATTGGTCAGGTTTCACACCCTGACCAAAGACGTGACGGAACTTACTGGACCTCACAACCTTCCTGGACATGGTGAACTGAGAGGGGGAAAGAAGAAAAGAAATTGTATAGATTTTATGCAAGAAGCCCACAGCCTGCAGTCACACATGCAGGCCAAATGAATGCACTGTTTGATTTCAAGTGGAAATAAACGGACAGACACTAAACTGAGTCAAAAGACATGACAGAGGAAAACTAAAAAAAAAGAGGAAGCAAAAGCTTTCACAACTGCTTCCTCTAGTCTGTCTGTGACTGGCACTGTCTTTTTCTTCTCTCTTTCATTCGTGTGTTACTGAAATAAATGTACATGCAGAAGACAAGCATGCGAAAACATGAACACAAAGCAGCCTTTTATCTCTAGAGCTGCACGTGCTAAATGCTTAAGAAAAGTTGCCAAAGCGGCAGTTACACCACATCCTTCAGGGTGAGCAACAAAACCACCAGACTTCTCCTAAATTCTCATCCACACAATCATGCTGCTTTAAGCAGAAACATATACACTAGACGCATCCTTAACCAAGGCAGGATGAATTCAGTCAAACCATGCATTGTTTAAAAAACAATAATGGGCAATAATAATAAAATAAACCACCAAATACTTCTCACTTTACCTCCATTTGTAGATTTTACTTCCTGAAATCTGCAGCCGCGCCTAATCTCACACTGAGGACCATTTTGCTGCATGTGCATCACAAGATCTCTCAGGCTGCTCAGTACTTAATTCAATAACCCTTTACAGAGTGAGCTGTAATTTTATCAGGAGCCCAAATGCATGTCAGTAATCTGCCTCTACCACCGCCTCGCTCTGTTGTGATGGAAAACATTGTCTGGAACAAATTTAGGAAACAATTCACTTCATGAAACAAGAGAACATGTTGCTCAAATCAAATCAGTCATGTTCTGTCATTGTCACTGTGCCCATCAGAAATGTTATGACATCCACAAAGACATGTACAGGTAGGTGCTGGATGAGCAGCATGACAGGCTGTGTGCAGATGTTGCAGGCCTACCTGGGAGTCCTGTGGGGCAGATTCAGCTCGAGCAGTTTCAGCAGTGCACCAAACACCCTGCCAGCAGAATGAGAACTCAGAGGACACACTAGGTTAAAGTACATCACAAAACGACATGGAGGAAGTGAGAGTTTCAAACCAAGGTGGAAGTGGGAGGTGTCTCCGATGACATTTCGGGGTTGAAAAACGCACACAGAAAGCAACATGGAGGGAAACTCTTGTAAGATTATTATCAGGACAAAGATGCAAGAGCAGTGCACTGGTTGTATAAAGTTCAGGGTGTAACATTTTAAAGACATTTCTTATTACATTTTTCAGTAACTTCCTTTCTGATGTGCACAATGACCATAAAAGGTCATTAAACAGCCTTACCTGCTCATCAGACCAGTCAGATTGCTGCAGTGCAGAGTTGCACTGACCACCCTGGGGTTTAAGGAGAAACATTTTGATGCAGTCATCAATGCAAGATGATGAGGCAGCAGCAGGGAGAGCTGAACATTTAATACCAGTTTTATAATAATTCATTAATTTATTCACACAAATGTAGGTTGTGCAAATGCTTGCAGTGCATTATGGGAAATGTAGGATCAAGAGTTTGTGGTAGTTTCTTCTGCTGTAGGAGTTAAAGATCAGAATATCTTTTTTTTTTAAAAAAAAAAAGGTTTTTAAAAGCTTGACACCAGTGGAAATTATAAATGTCAACTTATTTTATCTTAATTGGACTAAGAAACAAAGATGCCTGGGATACATATGGTGTCAAAAAAGTTAGTCAGTAAAGTAAATCAGCTACCAGTTGTCCATTCTCTTTAAGAAGACAGGTAAAATGACAATAACACTGACTGTTGAGCTTCCACTGACGTCATTCTCACTGTCATTCAGTCTTTACATGCTGAGGCAAGGAGAGGTATGTCCTAATTATTAAAGAAAAGCTCAGGATTTGTATTGCAAATCTGGAAACTTAAACCAGCTTTTAAGTCTAACCACCAGCCTGTACCTGTACCCTGCTGTAGCAATCAGCAAACCTTCTGAATTTCCAGGTAAAAACTCTTATTTACACACAGATAATCCACACACATCACATCTGTACGTCACTATGAAACCAGACCATTTGAAAGTCTGTCCTTCTGGTACAGATCTGAAACCTGGATTCACCCCAAGACACACACACACACACACACACACTTTACCAAAAGGAACATAAACAGGATGAAAGATATAGCCTGCAGACAGGTTTAAAAATATAGACTTCAGTTTATTGCACAATCGTTGCTGGAGACTGAGGAGAGTGAGAGCCTGTCTGTTACACAGGGTGCTAATGTTGTACAGTGAAGTACAGCACAGGAACACACCGTGTGTCTGTGTTCATGCACACTGACTTGCAAGTACACAGACCGGAGAAGGAGGCACTCTGTGGATGCAGAGTGCAGCAGGAGACATTAAACCGGACGATGTACAGATTTCATGCTTGTATGGGTCCTGCAGGAGAGCTCTCTCTCACACACACACACACACACACACACACTCACACTCTCTCGCACACACACACACACACACAGGTACAAGGAAATAAATAAAATAACAACCCTGGGGGACACCTGCAGAACACCACCAACAGTATTGACCACCTGTCTGCGGTATGGCTCGTCATGCCTCCATCAGTGAGCATAAACATCCAGTAGATGGAGCCACACTCCTTAGAAGATGCCATGACATTACAGATATGAAAAGATGATAACAGACAGACCCTCATGAAGCTCCCTTAATTCCAAAGGAAAGAGCTTGTCTCATAACCTGTACACACAGACCAGTGTCATTATTATCCACAGAGTTACAGTAGTCATAATAATCAGTATATAACAATACAGGTATTCCATTATAAACAGGTTGTTAACAGGCTATCCGGCACCTGTATAATATTAAAAACTGAATTTAGTTTTGTTAGTGATGTTTTTATACATCATGTCTTTTTTTCATTTAACATACAGACAAACAGACTAAGACTAATTTTCTGACCAGGCTCCACTCACTGTAACATGGCATACAGAGAAATACACCACCTTCCACCTCCCCTGTGTCCACTCTGCCATCAGCCTCACGGACAGCATGTACAGACTGGACTGAGGGCAGATAAAGGGTGACAGACGTCTCACAGCCATGTTTCAGACAGCAGAGATTAGGCCTTGGATGTTACAGCTACTGTTATGGCACCCTGAGAAGTGGGAGACCCAGGATGTTGGGAGTCGGAGCGGATCAGAGGGCTGTTAAAATGAACACAAATTTAACCGTTACTTTCGGTTTGATAATGCATAGATAGACCAGTGGTAGTCACGAGGTATTCGCATGCCCGCCAAGATTCCCCACAATGGTCACAAAATGATCAAAAGCATTCTTAGTTAGTGCCACGAGAAACTCTACATAAGCACTGAAACCAATTTCAGTATTTTTTTTCTACGTTGTTCACATGTAAGGACAAAGCTAAGCAAACACATCGTTGATATTGATCTGAAGCACCGCACAGAGTCTGCTTCTCTCTCTCATGTTTCACTTTGGCTGTGAAAGAGAGCAGCAGCATATATGTGGCAAAACGTTATTCACACTTCTCCTTAAGTTTCCCTTTCTTAACATATTATGTATGTATCAAAAATGAATTGGGGTATATTTCTGCACTGTATGTATATATAATCTACATACATGTATTTACATTATTTATATGGACTTTTAATATGTTTTCAAATTGACTGGAATCCAAAGCCCTTTGGAGAATGATGAACAGTGCAGTTTAGTTGATAGTGATCTATTGCCTCTGATCTGTCCAGTCATCTTTCTGTAGTGGTGACTCCACGCTAAAAGCCCCAGCGCCCCCCCAACACCTACTTCTGTCATGTCCAGGAGTGTGTGAATGACTTGTTGCTGGCTACAATGAACAAACAATTAGCTAACACTATGAGACATCAGTTTCTGGTTCACAGCTACTTTCATGCAGTTTTTTTCCGGTTTCATTCAAAGGCCAAAAAATACATTAGTTTGAGCTTTTACATTATACCCAGGTCATAATCACTGTTAAGAGTGAGACTAGGAGATAAAACAGTATCTGACTCAAGGCAAGGGGCGGGTGGGGTTGCAGTCTGAGGTTAGTGTATGTGTTAAAAACTCTTGGAAATTCTTCTTCACTCTACGAGTATGTCAGCACAGGAAGCAGACGACGTGCTACACCTTAAGACTCCTCTAATTTGGTGAGATGAAATGGGGGCTGGCGGGATTGGCAACTATTCAGTGGGCGGCTGTGAGTGCTGGCTTGTGAAACAAGTGCAACGTCTTTAAGAAAGTAAAGTCTGGCTTCACTAGTCATGAGCATGGCGAAACAGTTACTCAAGAGTAGCAACTGAAATAGCACAGTAGAATATGACAATCATGAGCATACATGCAGAAGTGATGTATCTTACACATGACAGGAAAGCAAAGGGGTTCATTCCGCTTCAGTCTGATCATTTTAAGAACTTCTGTATATGCCCCACCTCTTTAAAAACAAATGATTAATCTATTTAGATTTTTTTTTTTTAAATGCAAATCGATAAGTGCAGTCCATCAAATTAGAAGTTATTTTGTGGCAATTGTGTGACTGATTAGAGTGTTTAGAATGGATCTTCAAATAAACATCAAATTACAGTATGACCACATGCAATCCTGAGGAAAACCGGTGTGTTACAAAGGTACAATTTGTAAAATTAGTCATTTAAATAAAGTTTAAAACATTAAAAAACTATGACGATAGAGACTATAAAGATGTCTATGTAGGCTGTCAGGCTATTGTCATGAAGGTTGGTTGTTGTTAGGGATATATATGCACAGGACACAGACACAGATCAGCATTATGACTGAGAAGTCACATATTGCACAAAAAAAGTGTGTGGGGAAAGAATGTGGATCTAATCCTCGGGATTTGCACGGTTTGAATAAAACAATAGATTTTCTTTGACCTCTAACTTGATCTGTCACTGACTGATCCCGCAATACCAACAACATGAACTGTTTAAGCAGCTGACCGAGCTGAGATTTCACCTGCATCTGCAAATAAATACCACAGTAATCGATCTAATCTATTGCTTAAATGCAATATTTTGTGCACATTATCCTCGATTTGCATAAATAGGGTTACAATGTAAAACATTTTGCTGAACTGTTGGGAATTATTAACATGATCATTTTTCAGTGCATTCTCATTCTACGTTTAGATCTAATGTGCAGATCACAGTGTAAAACAACAATATCCTTAAAAGTATATTGGTAACGATCTTTCTGATCTTCCTTCACAACAGGACTGCTGGACTCTGTTTGGCAAACCGTACCTTGAACTTGTAAACGTGCACGGTATCTTTTTAGGTGGCCTAGATTTCATTGGCACTAAGTTTGGGTGCAAACTCGACTCATAACACTGTTCAACAGATTCTACTTCTCATTCTTCTACTACTCATTGCCAACAGGATTTCAGGAATGAACCCCTCGCCCAGCTTCGCTAACATGGTGTGACTTGAGGAGAATACACAGATACAGGAAGAAAACAGGAAAATAAATAGCAGTCAGTTGGACTACAAGTGCTTTTGTGCAGCACTGACAGAATGCACATGTAGTATAAAAATATAAGTGAGGGAGTGTGTGTAGTGCATGTGCTGTGCATAAGATGAGATATGACAGTGACATCTGAGAGGAATTGATGTGTGATATTGAGACTGTCCTGACCAACCACATCAAGTAGTGCTCAAGTAAAAGTTCAATGATTAGGTAAAGGCTTTAGACTCTGGAGCCTTTACCGAACATGTTATACTGCTAATACTCAGGTCGTCAATGTGTGTGATTGTATTTGTAATGCATGTGTGTTTCTAAGGACAGCTCTATGTCCATGTTTGTGGAGTCAAAATGATTGTGCGTGTTACTTGACATACTTTTACCTGCATTTGCACAAAGTACCAAGATGGACAAAGATATGAACATTCTGAGTTTGAGCGCATGAGGTGAACACATGCACAGCATCCCCACCTTCCCCTTCCCACTTCCCACATCCCCCTCCCCCCAACAGGTCCTACAGCCTTAAGTCCCAGTGCTCTAGATTAAGGGGTGGGGGCTGTTGTGGGGGTCAGTCGGAGGGACAGTTGTAGCTGTTGATCCATAGCAGGTCGTCCAGCACACCCCAGTGCAGGTAGAGGATGGAGCCCACCACTAATACGTGCATGATCTGGTGACTGTTGCACCAATAGTCAAAGAGGCCCGGCCGGAAGCGTTCCGGGATGCGAGTGATGTTGATGACCCCGCCCAGCACGGCCAGCGCATCCATCATGAGAAAATGGCGAAGCGAGGTGGGACTGCCACCGCCCACACCCACCCAGCGGAGCAGGAAGAAGGAGAAGCGAAACAGAGCCTGCCAGGCGAAGGATCGCAGCCGTCGGACGCTGCTCCGTGCTGTGACGGCGCAGTAGATGGCGTGGCTGGACAGCAGGATGTAGACTAAGAGGGCCACAGTGCGGATGAATGGGTAGCACAGCAGCGTGCTGTAGACGATGGGCAGCGCCCCTGAGGCAAAAGGACACACACACATAGGGAAGTCAGAACAAAGACAACCTCAGCAGCAAGGCCATGTCTGGTGTAAGAAGACACAGATTGTTTAAACCTGGTCTGACACATGCTTTTAAAAGCTGGGTTGGCAGCATTCAGAACTCCTAATGTGTTGTAAATTCAGCACACCTTAAACCTCCTCAATGTTTCCAGACATGGAAATTTTTCCGCAGAGGTGAGTAAACTTCATGTCAGGGCTTTAGTTTCTTGGAAAAACAGATGTGTTTGACGTACGACCCACTTCAACTGGCTATTAAATGCAAGCTGTTAATCATTAAATCATTTCCTATGGTTTGGCGTGTTCATGGTCAAAATAACTAATCAATTAAGTGACCAACAATCTATTTATCAATAAACCTGCTGCATCACAATGAATTATTATTGTATTATTATCAGAATTTGCATAGTAAGCTAATCAATATGGTTCATTCAAAGTACAAGTATATAAATAAATGAAAAATCTCTTCCTTACAATGCATAGACAGATCAATAATCATTTCCGAACTTGGATCATGGCTTGCATTGGTCAATTGAATTTGTAGTGAAATGTGTTCTAACAAATCAATACTGGTACACCTCCAAGCAAAACACTTTCACGGTAAATCATTGACAATCAATAAGGAAAAAGAAATCCCACCCACAAAGCAAACAGACCAGCAATTAGAAATGACAGCTTCCATGAACAGGAGCTTTCAAAACAAGAAGCCTCACCCAGCGTGTTGATCATGCAGATTCCACACACATCAAGCTTGAGCAGGGTGTGGTACACCGGCTCCCCTCCCTCATGGTTCATGAAGAGGTGGTAAAGCACGGAGCCTAGCTGGGGTGATAAGCAGGCCAGGAAGTGCACCACACCCAGCCACGTGACGCTGATCTGTGACCAGGGGATGTTGAGCGGCAGCAGCACCAGGAAGCAAACCAAAGGGATACCTGCAGAGCGGCCATCAGAGAAACAGAAGGCACTGATTAATAAAACAGGCTTCAGCTGTAATCCATGCAAAGCTAATTGAAATATGTTTTAAAAGAGGAATACTTCTGTTACACACAGGGGCAAGTATTTAACAAACATGGTGACTAAAATTAAAAGGATCTCTGGAAAGATTTTTCCTCTTGTGGCTGACAAGAAATGCAGCCTGAGGCTGCTGTGAAAACCATCGCCTAAAGCAAAAAGCAAAATAACACAGCGACTCTGACAAAACCAAATTAAGGTGTCATGTTTATCGTGATGGATTATCTCATGGTGTTTCCAACTCCGCTGAGTGTGTGCAGACACCAACAAGAGGGGAAACCTACACGATGGGCACGAACGAATCCGCTTCCCTCCACGAGAAAAGACAAGGCTCCCACTACGCTTTTATTGTGATGCAGTCAAAGGCCATACTGCCACTGGCTGCACAGCTCCAATATGAGTTTCTCTAGCTGGCGAAGAGGAAGGCGTTCAGTGCTACGTGAGCAAACTCCAGACCTTGAAATTTGATCTGTGCACATTTGTTGTCATCATTTATCACTCACATAGCACTTTCATTCTCTTTATTTTTGCTCACACTGCCTTTCCCAAAGTCAAGGCATTTGTCCCAGGCAGGTGGTACAGGGAATGCCATCTACTGTAACACATCTATTTTAAGTGTGTTATCTCTGCTCCTCCCCACCCCCCACCCCCCACCCCTCCTCTTGCCCGGAGCCAACCGACCCAACTCAGGGGTGGACGCAGAGGAGAGGACCTCAGCTGCGGGCAGGATGTTTGGAGTTTATATGCAAATCGAGCCAGCTCATGAAACTTAACTGAAATGTTACCTGCACATCTCCTCTTCTCAGATTAGGAAAGCTGCACACAAGTTTACTGGATTAAACATGTGTTATATGTGAAGCAACGATAAGGACGCAATTGAGGTCACATGCTCATCTGACTTCACTGGAGTGTAATAAAGACTTCCAGGGCCACTTCCCTCATGATCACTGCTGCAGTTTAATCTGTGAGATTGTCGGCTGCTGGAGCGCCGCAAATTGATGACCTTCAGAGCGAGGAAGACTCTGAGACAGACGATGCACTGTACTGATGTTTACTGATGGCAAGAGAAACAAGTCATGCTACTGAGTGCCGTACTAATGGCAGCCTAATCAAATTGGTCTGAAAGCAGAAGAACACATGCAGATTGCTAACAAAGTGACACATCCGTCTCACCTCTGGCTGCACAGATTAACACATTGCCGCAATTAATTTTGGCTTGCACCAAACTATAAAAAGAATAGCATATTGTGTAACCATGACATTCTAAACCAGACAAAACAAGCAGCAATTTCCATTATGCCTACTGCAGCTGACCATATCCACGCTTTTTAATCTAGTGGCTTGTTAGCGTAAAAAAAAAAGACCTCAGGCCTTCTTTTTATAATTAACTGAAGCATAAAAAGTCGCAGTCAGATTGGTGCCTTTAAATGTTTCTATACTCTCTTTCATTTGGTCTAGTTTCAGCAGATAATTCGGGTAACATTTAAGGAGTGTGTAATCCCATAGCAGTGGGGAAAATATTACTACAGTGGAACTGAGCACTTTCTGCTTTTTTTGGTCTAATCTGAGCAATTTTAATCTGTATTAAGGAAGGAAATAAACATTCATCAAAAAAATAAATGCACTTTTATAATTTATCCAGAATTTTCTTTATCAGAATGCATTTAATGAATGAACATAAGCGACCAGCAACCACATTTAACTAAAGAAGAAATTGTAGATTATTTGACAAAATAATCCCTCAACACAAAATTTAAATTCCACTTGTGCATTTAGCATTGTTTACTAACTGAAGATTCATTAAAAAACAATAATATATAAAATAAAATAATAACTATTGTTTCATTCATTTTTTAAGATAAATCAAAGCAGGCATATGACTTTTTTAAGACAAACTGTTGTGTAATTAGCTCAGATGTCCCTCTGCAGCCTCAGCAGCTGTTCTGCTGTTTCTCAAAGTCAAACTGAAATCTTACTGCTGACAGAGCAGATCATGATGATTTTTTTTGTACTCACCGTGAGTGTAAATGTTTCCAAGTTCATTGTGCAGGTAGAACAGGCTCCTGATGCAGTCCTGCACAGAGGAGATCGGTCGGTATCCCGTTAGGACGTATTTGTTAAACTGAAGATGTGGAGGTGAGCTTGCCCAGTCCAGCAGCCTGGGTCCATTTAAAAATGCCATAGCAAACAGGACCGTTAAAAGGACGCCGCCGAATAAGTAGAAAACAGACTGTACACCTATGTACACGTTTAGTAAGATTATTGCGACTAAAACCTTATGGGATACCATTGGTGTTGGTATTAGGTTTTTTTTTTAATTATCTTGTGCTGTTAGCCGACTAGCTCTGCGCTAGCAATCGCTCGCAAAGTCTCTCAGCGCTACCCGGTAACGGCGAATCCGCGCCGCCGCTGTTTGCTTTGAACCGCCGGTACCTGTGTGAGTGTCATCCGCAGGGCTGGAGACAGACACGGCCAGCCACACACATGGTGCAAGCTCGGGACAGTCCTTACATCTGGCATTTAAAAAGATGTCTGTTTAGCACCTACAGTCCTCGGGCGGTTGGGGGGACAAAATGATTGTAGTCATGTTAAAGCCACTTCCTCATTAGTTAGCATTCCAGTGCAGCAGCACAGGCTTGAACGCGTCCCAGCCAGGGATGCTGGGTGAGTCCGTCCAACTCCAGATGATGCTAGCTTGATCCCCCAGCGGTCAGATTTACAGTAGAGGACAAGAAGGAGAAATCTCCACTTTAATGAACGCAACCAGGCGTCGTATATTCAAGTCTGTTCCGTGTAATGCAGCCTAGCTTTTTTAATGCTATAAAAGACAAGAAGATCCGTGATCAGGGAGCGGAGATTTGAAGGACTGCGGGCTAGCAAGCCGGGCAGTCAGCTACTGACGTCCGTGCACTGTGGATGAGAGAGCTGATATTTGCGCCGGTTGACTCCAGACACACATGGCCCAGTTCGCAAAGCATAAATTTAGTTTCTTCAACATCAGTTTCATACAAATATCTTCCGCCATTATTTGTGGCTGGCTGTAATCCTTAAAATGCGGAGTCTTCTCTGGCGGCCTCAGCTCCCCTCCATTGCCTGGAAGTATTAAGTTACATGGAATAAAAACGGCTGGACTTCCGGTTGGTGTTTTCAGAATAAAGCCCACAACAGGGAACTAATAGTCTACATAATAATATACATTCCCATGCATCTTTAGAGCACATTGTGCCATAGGTGCTGAAACAAGATACACACACCACGCATGCACATTATTGGGTACAGGTAAACATATAATGCAAACATTACTTTACTAGTGACCATCAGTCACTTTGTAGATTCGCCCAGCACTCTGAGCTGGTCTGACCCCAAGACAGTTTGATTAGATTCAGTTTTATTACAGAACAAGCACCATGTCAGAATAAAACCATCTAAAATCATAGGATCTCATAAATGCTGGTATACTCTTTGTAACAAAATTGTAATTATTGTAGTTTTGATTGTAGTTTGAAGGTAAACTTCTGATCTTATTCTTGACAACATAACAATTAATGGTGTTTCTCTTTCACACATACACACACAAAACTCATGCAGAAAGTGCACAATGAACATAACTCAGTATTATAAACATGATCAACTCCTCCGCTTTCATACCCTTCTACATTACATTAGAGTGTCTGAAATTGTATCTGAACTGAATTCAGCCATGATAATTTTTTAATATTAGTTTAAATAAGACTATGCTATTTATCATCAGTGTCTATTTGCATCTGTGGTTATAGGTGTGTGAGAAAACTAACAGGTTCACTTTGCATCTAAGGACCTGTCAAACCACGTGTTTTTCCTCCACCATCACCCATTGCTTCTTTGTCTGTAAAACACAAACTGCAGCCGCTGCCCCTCACAGACATATTCATGCATGCAGTGGAATAACATCAGGTGAAGGTGAGTCACGCTGATTTTAAAATAATCTCAAATTAGATATCAGCATACAACACATTTTTTAATTCAACATTCTCTAACAGTAGAGAGTATAATTTCTATGCTGATGATGTCTGATTTAATAGTGGACAATACCGGACATCTATTTATTCACCTCAATTTAAAAGCTGTTTTTTTTTTTAAATAAGCAGTTCTTGACTTTTAAAAATTTTAAGGTGTGCCCTAACAGTTGTGTATACTGAATTAATAAAAGCTATCACTGCAGATCTGAATGCATGAGAGTAGCATGCATACCCAGGAGAGGCATACTAAAGGCTTAAAATCAGATGAAAAACAAAATATGTACAAGAGGTTATTTTTTGCAAACTGCACCAATCATTTTCTTTTTCAGCAGAAGCATGTGTCTGTTAAATATTCGCATCTGGGCTGGCCTCATGCTGTCCCTGTACCCTCACTGCACCTATCAGTCATGCACAGAGGGAACACCCAAACAGTGCATGGATGCAGAATTTGCTCCGGGTTCCAATTTGGCAGGAGAGGGCTTCGACATCACCAAAATGGAACGTAAGGGGGCCTTTGTGCTTGACATGAATCAGTGGAAGAGCAAAGGGAAAAAATGCACCTTGTGTAGTAACCCCTACCTGGAGAACAAAATGCAGAAGCTGCCCTTGTCAGTGGTGGACTGGAGGTCCAAACAGTCCTGCAGTTCCAAAGTGGCCACAAAACTTCACAAATCCAGCGAATCTCTGGTCAGTTCCAGCAGCTCCTCTGTCGAGAACAACTGGAAAGTCAATCTAGATGTTGACATGAAAGGTAAACAAAGCTCACTGATGTTAGCTGGCACCAATTCTAAACTGGCTGATTACTCCATGGAGAAAACAAAGAATGATAAATTCAGCTTTGCCACCCACAGCATGTCCTGTGAGTACTACAGGTAAGATGATGACTGTCATTGCTCTGCACCTTTTTTCTGCTGTGATGTAGAGGTGTATTGTACTGGTCTGTTGTGATGTCTCATTGGAAACAGCTACCGAGTGTCCAGCACTCCAAAGGTGCACAGAGAATTTAGAAAAGCAGTGAAGCAGCTTCCGGAAATCTACAGCCCAGAATCCAAGCAGCAATTCTACAAACTGATCGACAACTTTGGCACCCACTACATTACCAAGGTGAAAGCAGCTGTGCTAAAACAATGTGACACATTATTTACATGAATATTATACACATTGAGTACACCATAGTCATGTAGGATGTGTTTAAATATTTAACTCCAGGTGAAGCTGGGAGGAAGTGTTCAGTCAGTGACCAGCATCAGGCAGTGTGAGGCCAGCCTGCAGGGCCTCAGTGTGGAAGAGGTACAGATGTGTCTGGAAGTTGAGGCGTCTGTAAGTGCCAAAGTTAGTGTAAAGGCTGAAACAAAGCACTGCAACAAGGACATTCAGAAGAGCGACAGTAAGTCGGCCTTCTCCAGCGCCTTCAGTGACAGGTGTGTAATGTACTTCCCGATCGCTGGAACACAAAGGCTTTCCCATTCACTGTAATCTACTCTGACTCTACAGGTTCACTGAAATAAGGGGAGGCCATACCACAGACCCAGACCTTCTCTTCTCCTCTGACAAAAACCCATCGGCCTACAAAGACTGGCTGACCACATTACCACTGAATCCAGACATCGTCTCATATTCCATGGAATCACTTCATGAGTTACTGCCCACTAACTCCCCTGCCCGCAAAAACCTGCGCTCTGCCATCAGCCATTATATCCTGGAGAAAGGCCTGTGGAGGAACTGCAGTGAAAAGTGTCTGGCCGGCATAAAGAGCGACTCCAGAGATTCCTGTGTCTGCCAGTGCCACAACGATCCTGCAGTCAACCCGGACTGCTGTCCAACCCGTAAGGGCATGGCACGGGTCATCATAACAGTACAACGGGCCACTGGACTGTGGGGCGACCACACCACAGCCACTGATGGCTATGTGAAGGTCTCAGTCAACGGACTGGTGGTTCATCGTTCTCATGTCATTCATAACAACAACGACCCGCACTGGGCCTCAGTCATCGATCTGGGCCCCCAGGATCTGTCTGCAGGTAACAAAGTGAGATTTGAAGTGTGGGATCAGGACAACAACTGGGACGATGACTTGCTGGGAGAATGTGAGAGGTCTCTGTCTGCGGGAGTAAAGGAGGATCTGTGTGTTCTGCAGTATGGCCGACTGTTCTACAAATGGGAGGTGAAATGTGCTCCGAGTCTGAGCGGAGAATTATGCATGACCTATAAACCTTCACCTATGAGTCAAAGTCTGAGGAGGATGTATGTGTCCCGTCATGCCCATCCTGTTCCAAAGGCCATCCTGAAGGAGATGGGTGTGTTTGTGGACGACTCAAGCCCATGGAAAAACCAGAGTCTTACTGCTGAGAGCCAAAGCTATGATGCAATATAACAGACATATTAAGCTTTACTGAGGTGCTTTTAAAATTTCTATTTTCTCTGCTTTTGTTTGTTGTTGATGTTTTTTCTTGTGTAGTTAGTAAATTCTTCTATGTTGTTTGGAGCTTTGCAACAAGCTGTCAATCATTACCAAAGAATGCAGCCTTTACTAGCCACTTTAGCTTTTTCATTACTTTTTTTGTAGCATATAATATTTTCATCAAATTGCTTATAAGAAGAGTGTAAAGTCACTTTTACATTGTGGTTGTGTGGATTGTTGTCTGGCAGCCTCACACATTGCCGCCTCTTATATCTCTGAGTGTTGTTTTCTTTTGGAAAAAATATGAATCCACACATTAATTACATTATTTGTATTTTTACTGGTTGACTTTTTCTCAGCACCTCAAAATAAAAGTCTTGTCTGTTCTATAATGCTATGATACTCCTGTTTCTGTGGTGATGGGTTGTCAAGATCCCCCCCCCCCCCCCCCTTTCTTTGGAGGAGCTGATCAAGTAGCGTGTGACAATGTTCTGTTTTCAGCCAACAACACCACAGCCCACCACCACTTCAGAGAAATGATGGGTTTGTGGTCTTTGGTTCCTGATTAACTGGAACACACGCTCAACTGCTGTATTGTCACAACCTCTTTGAGCTTGGTTGTAGACCACTGGCTCCTCTTGCTCAGCTTAGTTTTGGGTATGCTCTACATAGATGAAACTGACAAACCGCTGCACCCTCCCACATTAACACAACACCCCCCCCTCCCCCCCACTTACACATACACACACACGCATTAAAGGACCATTGTCAACAACCAACGCGTCGCCTTCAGCGTTGCCTTTTTTGACTTAAGTACTGACAGTCATCTTCACAGACAGCAGTGTGCTTCTCGAATGCAGCGTCAACCATGAAGGTGAGTCTTGCTGATGCGCTCCACTCTGAGATATTCTTTTACTTCTTGCATATATGCAACAGTCTGTGGGGGATCGTGCTGCATTCATGTAACTATGGTACAGTTGAGTCATGTGAAAACAGTATCTTTAAACTTTTAAAAGCTTTTTAAGCTGTTAGGTGAGTGTTTACTAAAGGTCACAAAGGTATTCTGTTCTCATTGTAGTGTTGTAGATTCTTTTTCACATTTTAAAAAGTGCATGTTGGAAAAATGTTTTTTAAGATGACCAAGAATGTTAGTTACAACTACAGACAGATACTAAGTGGTGGAAAAAAGCTACGTTCTCATTGAAGTGGTTGAAAGGTTTTGGCCATCTGCTACTTAGAGATCATCTGAGAAGACACACAAGGAGGACCTGTGCAAGTTTTTCTTATAAACAGACAAAAAACTATGCTTACACTCTGCATCTTGTTTCAAAATTCATTTTTGTATATCCTCGTGGTGAAAACATTTCCTTCGCATGAAATATAGGATGTGATCTGTTTTACAAATTCAGATTTTGAGGTACACCCGAGAAGAAGTATCAAAGGATGATAGTGTTATCATTCGAAACAGAAAAATCTAATTAGATAAGATCTAAACCACAAGACTTGACTGACTGGTAAATCTTATCCAAAAGTATCTGACATTTTGGAGAAAGTGTCTCAGACGCTATGTACAAAACACACACATGGTGAATGGATAATGTGTCACCAGATTAATGGCTATTTGTTCATAGAGTTTTGTTACATAATATGTAATACTATTGTACAGGTTCAAAGGCAGGTAATTCATTAGCTTCATTATTGGGAAATCGGGGGGGAAAGGGTGAGGGTATGGGGCTGGGTCAAGTCGGGTTCTGTCTGACTGACCATCTGACTCAAAGAATGCAATGAAAATAATTAGCCTATAGAAGCCTAACGATGGTAGAAACGAAGCAGGCAATGAAATGGTGTGCTGATTAAACCCCGTAGTCTGCATACAGAGGAAATCAGAATAATTGTCAAAACTTTGAACTTGTAAAAATAGTGTTTTATCTTAATTCAAATATTTCTCTTCCAGTTTGTGTCCATCATCCAGTTTAACAGGAGCATGCGTCTGTTAAATATTTGCATCTGGGCTGGCCTCATGCTGTCCCTGTACCCTCACTGCACCTATCAGTCATGCACAGAGGGAACACCCAAACAGTGCACGGATGCAGAATTGCTCCGGGTTCCCAAATTTGGCAGGAGAGGGCTTCGACATCACCAAATGGAACGTAAGGGGGCCTTTGTGCTCGACATGAAGCAGTGGAAGAGCAAAGATAAAACATGCACCTTGTGTAGTAACCCCTACCTGGAGAACAAAATGCAGAAGCTGCCCTTGTCAGTGGTGGACTGGAGGCCCAAGCAGTTCTGCAGTTCCAAAGTGGCCACAAAACTTCACAAATCCAGCGAATCTCTGGTCAGTTCCAGCAGCTCCTCTGTCGAGAACAACTGGAAGGTCAATCTAGATGTTGACATAAAAGGTAAACAAGGCTCACTGATGCTAGCTGGCAGCAATTCTAAACTGGCTGATTACTCCATGGAGAAAACAAAGAATGATAAATTCAGCTTCACCAGCAACAGCATGTCCTGTGAGTTCTACAGGTAAGAGGCGAGGACAGAAGTTGATACTCTTCATCTTGTCATCTTATACTGTTTCACACTGCTTTAAACTGTTTTGTGTATTCTTTAGCTACGAGTTTCCAGCACTCCCAAATTGCATAAAGAATTTCGCCAAAGCAGTGAAGCAGCTCCCTAAAACTACAGCCTGCATACAAGCAACGGTTTTTACAAATTCATTGACAACTTTGGTACCCACTACATCACCAAGGTGAATGAAAAAGCTAACAATTGTTTATCACAAAATCAAAACGGGTAACCTCAGTTGCTTATGTGTTCAAATATTTAACTCCAGGTGAAGCTGGGAGGAAGTGTTCAGTCCCAGTGACCAGCATCAGGCGTGTCAGGCCAGCATGAGGGCTCAGTGTGGAGGAGGTGCAGATGTGTCTAGAGGCTGAGGCGTCCGCAAGTGTCAAAGTCACTGTGAATGCTGAAGTGAAACACTGCCAGACAGACAAAAACAACATGGAGAATAAGAAATCCTTCTCAGACCTCTTCAATGACAGGTATAGAACCTTTTCTTACATTTTAGGTATTTTTCCAAGAAAAGATCATTTACCCCAGCTGAAACATCACTTTGCCTCCACAGGTTCACTGAAATAAGGGGAGGCCATACCACAGACCCAGACCTTCTCTTCTCCTCTGACAAAAACCCATCGGCCTACAAAGACTGGCTGACCACTACCACATGATCCACATCGTCTCATATTCATGGATTCACTTCATGAGTTACTGCCCACTAACTCCCCTGCCCGCAAAAACCTACGCTCCGCCATCAGCCATTACATCCTGGAGAAAGGCCTGTGGAGGAACTGCAGTGAAAAGTGTCAGCGACCGAGCATCCTGGACTCGCCGCTGCTGGACTGCTGTCCAACCCGTAAGGGCATGGCACGGGTCATCATAACAGTACAACGGGCCACTGGACTGTGGGGCGATCACACCACAGCCACTGATGGCTATGTGAAGGTCTCAGTCAACGGACTGGTGGTTCATCGTTCTCATGTCATCATACAACAACGACCCGCACTGGGCCTCGGTCATCGATCTGGGCCCCCAGGATCTGTCTGCACGGGTATACAAGTGCGATTGAAGTGTGGGCTCAGGACAACAACTGGGACGACGACTTGCTGGGAGAATGTGAGACGGTCTCTGTCTGCGGGAGTAAAGGAGGATCTGTGTGTTCTGGCAGCACGGCCGATGTTCTACAAATGGGAGGTGAACATGTGCTCCGAGTCTGAGTCGGAGAATCATGCTAGGACCTATACAACCTTCACCTATGAGTCAAAGTCAGAGGGAGGAGTATGTGTCCCGTCATGCCCGATCATGTTCCAAAGGCCATCCTGAAGGAGACTGGGTGTGTTTGGGACGACTCAAGCCCATGGAAAAACCAGAGTCTTACTGCTGAGAGCCAAAGCTATGATAACAACATAATAATAACATAATAACTTTAATAACATCATCATTATTCGGCATAAGCTTATTAACCAGCATTTTATCCTATTCAGTCTTTACTGATCACAGTAGATAATGCTGCATTTTACTCAATTTAATGTTATATAGTATTTAGTATATTTTATATTTTTGCAGCTCACTTAGTATAGCTAAAGCCTTATAACTACACTTATTTAGATTTAATATATGTATAATAAGCATCTTTACAAGTACTAATGGTGTATTTTATGTATTTTATATGTTTTGATATATGTGTTTATTTTGAATAAACCTACAATATCTGAACTGTTTGTAGTGTTTGATGTTTCATTGTAAAACCTTTAGTTTTATTTTAAGTGGTGTTCTGTTTATCTTCATCAGCGTTGCTCAACCTGAGAAAGGAAGTGGTAAAACTTCCTGTCTACAGATGCGGTTTCATGTCACTGTTAAAGTTGTTGTTAAATGTTCAGCTAAACAATATAGATCTTCTGACCCAAGAGTCTCTAACACCATCTGGCAATATCATTTATTGCATTAACGCCCCTAAAATCAACTTTCATTTTTTTTTATTTCAGAACATCGAGACAAACTTCTTGCATTTTACATCTATTTATGTTCATCAGTCTCCACCTTTTTTTGTTTGTTTTTTGAGCATTGACAGAGTTGAAGTGTTGGGGTACAGCAGGGTTTGGACAAACAAGACACACAGACACTGGTAACAAATGTCCAATAACAGAAAGAGACAGGAGACAAAGACAAGACAACTGGACAAAAAAAAGGAGTTAAAACACATGCTTCAAAATTCCATTGAACACATTGTAGAAATGATCCACTTAAGGAGGCCCAGGTCCCTCGACTTAGCCTAAGAACGGAGACAAGGAGGTTGGGGTGGGACATGAAGACAGAAACATGTCAAACACCAGAGCACAAAAGATGTGTGAGGCAGAGATAAATGAACACAACATACACTTAAAGAGGACAGCTGTTTCCCATTTAACCTGCTAACAAATAACCTGCATATCATTTGTTTCCTCATCAGGATCTTTAAGCAGCAGTTTTAAGGCTTCTAACCTTTGTATCCGTTACCAAGGGCGCCGTTCACACTGCCATATTTGCCGGCCTGCTCTCCTGTAAACAGAATCAACCAGGTTTTATTTTATAAACGCAGCAGCAGAAAAAGAGGTTTTTCAGCTGTGTTAAGCCGTGCCGTTTTTGACTTGTATTAGTGGACTCAGCCACCTAACTATGCAGGCGACATATACTTCCTTAAGTGCAAAATAATTCATAATGCATGTCATTGTACTTTTAGTCAGAGCAAGTAAAACGTTTTGATGCAGGCAAACCACACATTATGAAAGCTATTTTGCAGCACAGCAAGATTAGCTCTGACTTATGCAACAAGACGTGACTTATAAGGTCGCCAGAAGCAGCAAAGGGAGTGGAAGTTGGTCATAATTGAGGAAGTCTGACTTACCCAAGCCATCTTGAGTGACTCCTAGCTGCGCACCATAACCTAGTCAAGTACATGAAAAAGACATGTTTGAGATCAGGACATGGCACAGACACAAAGAAACATGCTTATGTGATGATTCCAGAATTATACAGTGTCATGTATTGCTGTGACTTGCAGTGAAGGCCTTGAGATTTGTCTGATGTGAGAGAGTATACTTGTATATTCACCTGTTTGCTGAGCCCCATATCCTGTCCCAGCCTCTGAAACAACACATATCATGCAGATAGATTCTTCATCAGGTCTAATAATGGTGAATCATGACACATACACACAGAACAATACTGTAATGTAGCCTTATCTCACATTTATATATCAACTTTTGGTGTTCTGATTTGTATTCACTGTGACATTTAAAACTTATAATCTCAGACGGTTAAAACACAAGACGCCTCCTTGCTTTAACGGTACTTTTATGGTTTCTTCACACATTTTGCTCACACGCAGTCACTCTCACCATATTTGTTGGCGGTTTTTGCACTTTCAGCACCAAGGCTGAGGTGCTGAGCAGCATACGGGTAGCCACCATCCCCTGGTAGAGGAACAACATCTGTTACATATGAGTAATAAACTGTGATGTTTTTTTGTTTTTCTTTTCTCTGATGTTTGAGGTGTGTTTTTTGTGTTATCACGCAGCATTTGTTGCAACTGCAGTTGCACAGTAATTCTAGATATAAACAAAATGGCAGCTTTTACCTTCCAGTCCAGCAGGAATCACAGGAGCATTACCATAAGGAACCTGAGCAGCTCCTCCTCCTGTAGGAAAAGAAAAAGAAACAGTCACACTGACTCACGTTGCTTCTAACCTTCACCTGTATGGGCTATCAGCCCGCTCAGTGCTATCCACTAGTTTCAGTCTGACTCACGCATTAGACAGCCACAAAGACAGAAGCTTGACTAATAGTGTGACAGAAGGATGAGGTCATGGCAGCTCCACTCACCATATTTGCCACCAGTTGATTCCAGGCCTGCACCAAGGGCCCCTGAAAAAACATGAAAGGGGCTTCGAACATGACAGAATATAGGAGCTCATGTATGTTACTTTAATACAAAATGTAACATTGGAACCACAGTATGCTGCTTTTTGATACCCCAGTCACAAATTACTGTGAATGAAGCTTATTCCAGAGCCAAAAGCATTGGTCAGTAAATTAATTGATATTGAAATCATTTGATTGACAGTATTCACACTCATTTCTGTCAGCCAGAGGAACATACATTATCTGTCCCCTTGCTGCTGATCCATCACTTACCATAAGCCCCTGGCATCTGCCCAGCATACGCTCCTGTGCTGAGGGCTGTAAACAAAGACATGCAGGTCAGACCATGTTCAGCCATTAACTGATAAGTATGAAATTAAACAGTGTTAAAAAGCATCTAGAGGCGCAGGAAGTCAGAAACCACCAGACTGAACTGGTCAGCTTCTATCAGTGAGTGACAATAGCTACACCCAGTGGATAGAAGACCACACTGGCCATTATAATCAGCACTTTATTCTCTAATCACTGTGATGTCAGACATCACAGGTAAAGCATCTACGGGTTAGTGCCATCACCTCTTAAAGGTTTTCAGCAGGTTAAAGTTGCTATAAGATTGTTACCTTTATTCTTCCCTGCTTTGTTCTCTGCAACATCAGCTAACTCTGCAGGGTAACCAAGCCCTGAAACATAGTTCTAATTAGCACTAACATGAGGTACCACCACTTTAAGTAGGCCGAGTTTCACATTTTTGTTTTTTTATTTGGTTTATATTTCACTCACCAGCTCCATAACCATCACTGTAACCATTCCCATAACCTGCTGAGAGGAAGTGACATATGTTTAAACATTTAACAAGATTCTGTCATGTCAGAGAGAAAGAAGACATTTAATCATGTTTAGGATGCAGGGCATACACCTGTAGACAAAGCTTTTGCAGCATCTCCACCTAAAGCGAAAACTGAACAAAGATATTTGACATAAAGGTTAACATCTGATGAGCGGCCACTCACCAAAACCATTTCCTGCCATAGCACCGAGGTATCCTGTCGCTCCCTCACCATAACCTGTGGTAACACACGGTAAAAAAATGTACCAGGACACCAAAAGTTACAGTTAGCTTGGACAAATGAATATATAAACATGGCAGGCCCTGAGAGGGATATCTTTAAAAAGAAATGTCTGAAACAATTCTTGTAGGTTATTATATTCAATGTAATCATTTGCCTGAAACGAAAGCCTAGTGAGGCGAAAAAGAATCTAATTTTTTTAATGGTATGGCTCACAAGCAAATGATCAGTTTACAAGGCAAAGTAGCAGCTGACTTTCTGCTGTCTGGTTGTGAGTCTCAGTAATGAAACAACAATGAAATTCAAGTGGGGGAAAGAATCATGTCTTATCCAGGCTATCCTTAGGTGCTTTTAAGAGCCTTAAGAGCTGTGGCATGCAAACAGGATATCTCTGTGTTAAATGTAAGCTGGGAAAACAGAAGAAGCCTCACAAGTTAGCATCAATGAAACACTGAAGGGATTTCCAAGTGCTGCCTGAGCTAAAATTTTAGATTCTTTTTTGTGAGAAAAGGTGGAAATTATAAAGCAAAAGGAGCCATAAAAAACACAGAGAATAATAATTATGAGACATCTACATACTCACCTCCAAGTTTTCCAGGTGTACTACCCAGATATGCTCCCTGGCCCAAACCTGCAGACAGTTGGACAACAGTACATACTGCATCAGTATCTGCATCTGCTAAAACTGACCTTTACTTTTTACAGTTTACGTGTCATCGCCCAACATTACCTGCTCCATAGCCCCCAGCACCCAGGCTTGCTCCCAGATAGTTCCCTGCTCCACCAATATAACCTGCAAGAGAGAAGATTCACAGACGCTCAGCAAAATCACCTGCAATTTATCATGGACTAAAAGGAAGTGACACTGTTTTTTATGCTACTGCTGAATGATCAGTGCAACTTTAGACCTTCCTGGACTGAACGTTAAAAATCACAGCCTCAGAATTACTGTCACACAGACAGACACACAATACAGAGACACAAACATATTGCTGGATGTGTTATAATAATCCATTGTATGTGGCAAACCAAGTATTACAGCATATGATACATGTATATACAGGATTAGGGGATTAAACTACAGACAGGATGATGATGTCTGGGTTTTCCTTGCATGACCGTGATGTCAGCCTCTGACCAGACAGCTTCATCAGTGATTAAGAGATCACGTTAAACCTATACACATATGAGCCTTACATTGCGCAGCTTAAGGTTTTAAAGAGGATTAAAAAATGCTTGTAGTATGCACTCATTTATGACTCTGAATACATGAAAAGTCCACATATTGTATTTTCCCTCAGGACTGTGTACAACATACATTTGCTGTGGATAATGTTATATATGAGACTGTATCTTACAATAAAGATTAGATAAGAAACAGAATGAAAAACTTTTTTTCTGAAATGTCACAAGTTTGATACAAAAAACAGGTCATAAAACTCTTACAAGACATCCAAGATAGCAACTTCCACACTGCTGTTTCCTATTGGAATTCCATATTGGAGGCCATTTGCATTCTGTTACCAAGAAGTATGTAATGTATCTAATGTTTGATCTATGCCTTGGCCAGTCTCAGTTAGGGGTTAATAGCTCCACTGTAATATACCATGGATGTTTCTAAGACACCAGCCTGACATTACTTTCAGCTTCTGGACCACAACATGGAGACAAAAATAATTTAATGGTGGAGGTCATGTCAGACGTTTGGAAAGAGACATTGCAAAGACAGCCATTTGAAAAAAAAATGCCACAACTAAATAAAGGGGAAATGACACTATGACAAAATGACACTAGTTAATGGAAGATTATGTATCAGAAATAGATCATTAAAAAATCATTTAGTTGATGAAGAAGACAAATCTTTGCTCTTACTTGTTGCCTGGGTATTCCTCCCTGTCTGCTCTGGGATATGGAGACCTTTTGATCTTTTGACATCACCTTGGGAAAGAAGTTTCGCATCCTGACCATCAGCAGTAAAGCCTGGAACTTCCTGCCCTCCTCTTATTGAGGCGATGCCTAAACTCTGGGTTCCACTTGCAGCTGGGATCAGCCCTCCTTGCATCTGACGATTTGTGGGACCATGACTACGGCTTTCTACAGTGACAGTTCCACGGATCTGAAGTCCGTTTGTGCCTTTTGCCACTAATCCTTTGACACCCTGCCTCTCTGCCGCAGCGGATAAATACTGTCTGCCTCCCTGTGGAGTGGAGAATATATCTCGGTCTTGTGAAAGAGGCAGTCTGAAGGTTTCTCCTTGTGCTGGTGCAGTTTCACCTCCCAGATGTTTGCTCTTTTCACCAAGATGTGGCATTAAACTTTGAGTCCTTTGAGTTTCTGAACCTAAAGGCTCATAGCGACTGATTTCTGACAAATCAATACGTGATCCACAGTCTTTGCCTCCCTGAATACGTTGAATAGATGAGTCGTAGTCTCTGGCACTCTGTACACGAGGAGAAGCAGAACCCAGACTTCTGACGTTGTCTGTCTCGACAGGCAGTTGTCTTCGTGCACCTCCACCTGCCAGTGCAGCTTCATGACTCACTGTGCCCTTTATTTTAGGCTCACCTCCTCCCTGTGCTTGTGATACGGCCAGACCCAGAAGTTTACTTCTATCAAGAGGTGTTGTGGGCCCGAGACTTGATGACTGAACCAATGGATCAAGGCTTTTGACTTCTTTTCCTGCATGCAATTCAGGAACATTTGGGCCACTGCTTCTCCTCATGAGGGGCATTTCAAGTCCAAGAGCTCTGCCTTGACTTCCATATGAATGACCTAGACCTCTGCTTTTTTCTCTCTTAAGATCTTCTACAGCTTGGCCCAGACTGGCCATCTCAGGTCCACCCAAATCTGCAGCAGTCACACCTGGCAGAGAAATATCATCATGCATTCACTAACGTCTTCTTGGCTCACAGACAACAGTGTTTCTTGGAGGTTCAACAGCAAATAGTAGCCAGTGGTGAAAAACACATGTATTGTTACAACTACTAATGTGTATATCATTGCTTGCAACACAATGTAACACATCATCAACAGAATCATAAGTGCTTAAATGGAGGTAATTCACAACCAAACAGAAACAAGACAAGATCCATTATGGCCTGAATTTAGTCCGGTTTCAAAGGACAGAATCATCACCATAATTTGGAACTGAGACAACACAGAGATGACTAAAGCCACACAAAGTACTCCTCATTCAGTCAGAGCGATGACATCAACACATGGCAACAAAATGTTGCCATCCCATATTGTTGAAATGCACCACCCGACTTAAACGGCACCAGTGTGTGACAAAGACAACAACGACAAGCAGAACACTGATGAAAGCAGAGGCCTATAGTCCACAGTGTAAGAGCCTAAAATGAGTCCTTGTAGTTTCACTCATCATATTTCTTGAAACTACAGTTATTATCTTGCAATGCTACAACCCATTTATTGTAAATTACAGTCTGAGTGTCACCGTGATGATATCATAATCTAGTTTTTCATGTGTATTTAGTCTGCATAACCTGGTTTTTGTAGAAGCTCCTTCTGCTCTTGTAAACCACAGCAATCAGTACTCTACACACATCAGTGCTCACAGATAAGCTGGCAACTCATGCAACATGCAACACAGATGGAAAACTATCAGACGCATTCAGCAACGTCAGCACGTGACTCTTGTCTGCGAACACGAAATGAAATGAAACGTAGATGTGATTTCATGCGAATAAATACCCAACATGAATTCAACATCTGTGAATCACAAGACAGACACACACACACACAGACACCACACACTGCTTTGATTTTTACCCGGTTTTTGCTCCTTGGCCCCCTGTCCAGTGGGATACCTGGGTAAAACCCCTAATGAGAGCAGACAGGAGGACTGTCATTGATTTCACTGTACATGCCACACACAGCTGAGAGCATCACTGACACTATGGTCACAGAAGGCAGGTTTTTTGTGGAACAGTGGAGCAGAACACAATGAAAGTACAGTGAAGAAGGACAAAAGTGTTTTGTGTTTAAGATGCTGGCCTTGGTTCTGTAAGAGTACCTGCATCCCCTGATAAAACCTGATGTTTATTTACGACTCTGGATCGAGTCTCAGTGTGTGTTTGTGGGACAGAGCAACATACCCTGCCACACACACACTCATCAGCTAAATGAGTTCTGAGGTATGACACCATTTATCACTAACCTGGTCGTGCTCCAGGATATCCAGTGCCTCCTAAAGCTCCATATCCTGGCAAGGAAACAAAGAGCCCAGTTCATCTTTAGATCAGACAAGCCACTCACTGATTTATTTATTTGGTTAGATACAATCTGTCCCATACATCGTGACACTTAGCTGAGATTTCTCAGACACACAAGCAGATGCCATACAGGCAGTGTTTGGGCAGTGTGGAGCAAACCACAATAATTACCTGGCAGAGTCCCAAGGCCTGCACCATACGCTGAAAAAGAAAAAAACAATTTTGTTTTCAAAAATGTATACAGCTGTTTATGTAACTTTTTTATTTTTGCAGTGTAAAATATATAAAGGAGACAGTAGATATTCTTCAGGTTTGAATAAAGACATAAACAGGAAGTTATATCACATATATACATATATGTATAGATGTATTGGATACATGCTTACTTCATCAACCTCATAATCTGTGTGTGTGGTTTGATTATAAATTACTTCACAAAATTAGAACACACCAAAGTAGAAGCGGGAAAAAACAAAAGTTAAAGACATGTTGCATGTAAAACACTCTCAGCATTGAGAGCCCTGACTAAAAGGCGCATGGAGGAAATATATATTCAGTGCAACAGTCATGACAGCTGGCAGCTGTTCATCTATATATATATGTATCCAGTAGGTTTGAATGCAAAAATAGAATAGGGAGGGAATATTAACCCTCACAGGGTGAAGCAGGACCCAGACACAGAGGGGTCACCAACACCCTGAAGGGATTTATGCACTTGCCTCAATGGTTTACTTAAGTCCTGTCCTGCTCATATTTTTTTTACAATACAAAGATTACAGCTTCCTTTGTAGGTCAGCCTTACCACGTTTCCCTCCCTGGCCCAGACCAAGGCCCAGGTCCGTTGGTAAGTCCACCCCCGAGCGGCATTCTGTCCCCAGACTGGCACCTGCAACCACAAAAAATTACAGAGAAAATCAGTGATCTGCAACAGGAGACAAAAGGGAACGACACAAAGCGAGCAGGCTGATGTACATATGCTCCCTGCGTTCCATAGCCGCCCTGCTTCAGGCCTGTTCTGCCTCCTAATCCCAGAGATCTGTACCCTCCTGTAGAAACAATAAAAAGTTCACATTGCTGGTAAACAGCAGGGTTTCCAACAAGTATAATCATACTGAATTTAGTTGTATATTTTGTGATAGCGTTTGCAGGTGTACTTAACACTACAACCTTTACAAGATGAAGATGTGCTTACCGACACCAAGCTGAGCCCCAGCATAACGTCCAACTGAATTTTAAGGAAAAACATACAAACATGATTCACCTGATGTTAAAGTAATATGCTGTTAGTCAGAGTAAACATACTTCCAGTCTTCATGGCCTTGCTGCCATATCGGCTCCCCAGTGCTCCAAGTGCCCCTGTCACTGAGAGGAAAGAAAAATAAATATTACACTATTACATATTCATTAATTAAACAGATCATCTATTTATGATTTAAATTGTTCTCTGCTTTAATGTATGCTAAGATGTTAAGACTGACCTCCAGGTTTTACTCCGATGCCGACACCTGAAAGAAGAGGACACAAAATGAACCAGTTCCAGGCAATAATGAGTTAAGCCTTGTTTAGTTAGTTAGATGCATGTCTGCTTTCAAAAGTCATAAAGTCCAAGGCTAACAAAGAAAATAAATGTTTCCAAATTAATTAAAACAAATAGAAAAAAAGCAGTTGACTCACCTCTGGCTGGCAGCACTCTCCCCCAGGATACACTTTGAGGTTTAACCCCTAAATTGTTAAAAAGAAAAACAAAACAAAACAAAAAAAACCCTATAAATTAAAAAACAGTCTGCAATATTGAGGATAATCCATTTTAATCACAATCATGTATGTGAAAATGATGGAATGTGTTGCAAATAGTAAAGCATGCATTAAATACAGTGTGCATGTCAGCAGGTGTAACATGCATACTGAAAGTAAATTGAACTTTTTTTATTGACATTCTAATAGACTCTAGAAATGACATCAAACTTGTGAATTGCTGATGTCACTGTGATGACTCCAGCCTGACAGCAACAGGAGGAGACAGACCTCCATTGATGGAAACAGAGGATGAGACAAAAAGGCAGCGACTGTGTGGAGCCCGTAGATCTCCTCGCGTCTGGTCGTCAGATTTTTGCTGCCTCTGCCACTTTCTCATCGCATCCTTTGATTCCATGACATTAGATAATATAAACCACAGTGACATCACTTATGTTGAAGCCCAAAGCCCACAAAGTCCAGCGCCTCAATCTCACAGACTTGATATTTTACAAGTAAGTGTGACTGAGACACTGCAGAGGATGATCTGTCAGAGATCTGACTGTAAAATCTGGCTTTTGTCAGATGTACTGTATGCTTTTCATCTCAATAATTGAGCTGCAGACAACTTATATGGACATATATAGACATAATATACAATTTTGGATACATACATGAAGAAATGATTTTCTAGATAGATCTGTCTGTTTATCTCTTTTTCAGCCATATAGCTGCAGAATTATATCAGTAAAACAGGAATAAAGCTCATCTTTACATAGTAATACATAATAGTTACACATATTTCCATAAATAACAAATCATACAGTCTTTGTGTTAAAGTCAAAGTAGTCAAAAAGTCTAAATTACAATAAAACAACAAAATGTGTTTCTTACCGCCTTGCAGAGTTTGCTGAGCCAGCCAGAGAACCAGCGACGTCTGGAGCAGAGCTCGACCCAGCATGATGGAGAAGGACAAATCTGAGCAGAGAACAGCAGCACTGAGACAGACCCCACTGACGGACAGGCAGTCAAATACAGAACTGGTACTTCTGCAGCCGCAGATGTCTTTTATATGTTTTTTTTTTCACAGCTCCACTCACAGTCCTGCCCTCTGAACACACACATTGGTCCGATTGGGTAAAGCTAAGTGCCCATTTTGGTCCATTTCCATCAGCTTGGAGTGTAACACCGTGTACACAACACCACAACCGTTTTTTTCTCCAGCACTTGAAATTCACACTCTTCCTTAAATATCATATAGCCAGAAAGGAGTGAAGAATTATTGGACTATTAACACACAACACAATATATAAGGCTCCAGCCATTATATGTAACAATTTGTCATAAAAAAACTAAGGATTGAAAAAATACTTCTGTGAAGGCTGATTATGGGTTACTGGATACAGACCAGTGCATGATGCCCTGTCTTTATACTTTAGTTCTTTACCTTCTGCACCATTCTTTTACAGAAAACTAGTTCCCAGACCAGATCATAATGATGCCCCTTAGTAAGCTGATTTCCATAGCAGCCCAGTAAAAGGACAGTGATACACATGGTGTAGTGTGATCTCATCAACATGGAATAAAGCATTAAGAACAGCACTATATAACTGACTCAGACATCGATTCTCGCTCACAGACGAATGCTCATTAACGCAAATACAGCATTCTTTGTCATTGCATAATTTTATGTTTTTTTGCAGATAATTAAGCTATGACAGCTGGGTTCCTCTTCCAAACAAACTCACCCGCGTCCATCTTTAACTGCTTCTCGGTTCTTGTTAGCAAAGCAAACATTAAAACTCCTAAAACAGAAGAACAGGAAGAAGAATAACAGCAGGCAAACAGAACATGTTTATACAGTCCAAAAAAAGATGTGCACTGCAGAGAAAATATGACATCATTATTAGTGTTTGTTTGTGAGGGAGTGAGTATTCTGGGGGCCAGGTACTGCACAGTTAAGTGAAAATCATGCTGCAATAAATGTTTAATGAGGAAACAAACATAGAGTAGTGATGTAGAAATAACCCTGCCGCCTCAATTAAAATGTCACTTTAAGTAGTTTTCTACAGGAGAGCGCTATGATTTCACTGAGACTGTCAGCTGTTACTGGGTGCTCTATGGCTGCTACAGTCTAGTGAGACTGTGTACAAGAAGCAATAGCCCATGGTGATATCAAGGCCAAGCTCAAGGATCATCTCTATATCTTATAGTGTGTGAGGTCTCCTGTATTCCTTCGCGTCATGTTTAAGTTTATGTCTTAACCTCAGGCCCGACAGCGCTCAATGCAAACGTCTGACTGCAGAACCACATATGATGCATTGAAAGACTTGTCTTCATGCCACCTAAAGGAAAACTGAAGTCACATGTGTGCAGACCACCACATCGTCTTCCCTGGTGGTACAAGACAATAACATAAGCCACGTCTGACTCATGACTCCCTCGCCCATGACTCGCCTCTAAACATTTATCTGTCTGCATGTTTGAGAGGTCCCCCTCACATCCATAAGGAGCGTGTCCATTTTTCAAGAGAAGATGTCAAAGAGCAGACTGTGTTGGCTCACATCAGTCTGTGGAGAAACATCTGGATGGCAGTTTCACTGTGGTCATATTAGAAACACCGAGCACCTCATATGTCCTTTACAAATAAAAAGAAATGAGGAGATTCTGCTAACGTAGAGCTACACAGCGAGGTCCATTAGTGATTACTGTGGTCAGACCTGGTTGCAGAACCCAGCCGACATGGTAGCATAGAGTTCTGAGGCTTCCAGGTTGGATCTGTATTTGCTATAGAACACATAAAAATCCACTTTTCTGTGTATACTCTGTAGCTATGAATCATCCTTCCAATAAAATGCCTGGTCAGATTCAATATACACCACACCTTGTTGTTGCAGTGTACCCCATTGTTCCATGTTCCCTTAAAATAAACCAAAATGTTCCACAGAGAGTAAGGAAGACAAACTGAGAATAAACACAGACGGGCACAGTGCAGGTTAAAAAAAAACCTGTGTGCCTCACTGTCGTAGTAGAAACACCTCGATGTGATTACATTAACCTTTGCAATTAAGCCTGACATGATATTTTTTAATGACTTGGTGCTGAGTCTGAGGTGAAACACTTCATTCTGAGGACATGAACGGTCTCATAATAAGGCGAACACCTTCATTTTGTAAATTCTCCTCATGTTTTTTTTCTTTTCAAGGTCTAGAGACTGGAACAGTGGTGTTTACTAGAGGTTTTTACGCTCTTCTCTCTCCAGCTTCTGAAGCACAGTGGGCCACCTCCAGGGGGCTTAATATTAGCGTTCAGCTCCATGTAGCGTACACATGAAGGGAACAACACAAAGACCTACAGAGGGAACGGGCTGGTACTGGTTTTAGAAAGGTTCCAGCTGAGAGCTGTTTACAATAAATCAAACCCCCAGCCAAAACAGAATATGATGGTGACGCGGGCATTACAAACACCAATTTTTCTGAATCAAGGAAGGACTTGTTTTTGACTTTAACCTGTGTTTTTTTACCTCCATTATATAAGATTTGAAAGTGTGAGACCACTTACCTCATCTCTCAGTGTCCTCAGGGAGTCGGGCCGAGGCAGCAGATAGACCTAAAATGAAAATACACCTGACGTAAGTTGTGAAATTCCTGTATATACAGTAAATACATAGAATTTCCACAAACCCTGTCTTATTGTGCTGCCATGTTTTAGTATCCTAAAAAATACTGGCTCTACAGAATATCATCTGCATTTTCTGTTGCTAGATGTTATTTAGTTTCAGTTTACAACCCTTACCACTGGTTACAATTACACCACACACATGGGTCCTGTAATATCAAGCAGGTCTGATGGCTGTGGACATATAATCTGATAATAAAATAACAGAACATAATAATGCTAATGACTCAGTTTAACTAAGTCTTAATATCACTTGATGTGGTTAGATTAGTGTATAATTAAGAGCCTCACAGGACTCACAGACAGACTAAAGAGGGTAGAAAGAAGCTGTGTGTGCACAGACAACTAACATTTGTCATTAAAACAAAGGCTGCTTGTCGCATGAGACGGTAGGAAAACATCCACAATGCAGATAATACACAGTGAACTTTCCTTCCACTCGCTCTGTCTGCACAGGACCTGCTTCTATGATGGACAGTGTGTGGAAGTTTCCACTGAGACATTGCTGTGTCCAACTGACCTCTGTCTGTCTCAGTCACATTCAGTTCTCACTGCATTTTATGATTACAAATACATTAAAAGAAAGATTGTGTCTTTTCGGTGGACTTCTAGTTCACCGAGATTGGCAATCGTCTACTCTCCGTGCCTTAATTGTTACTGATTGTAAAAGTGACAGTTGATTTATTATTTTAGTTTTTCTGCAATCAATAAATTAACTCACCTAAACTGACCCAGCCATTAGCTGTCTGAGCCTAAAACCACTTCTTTTTTGGCAAGTAACTGTAAATTCTCATCTCCAAACCTTTACTGGGAGAATGTTTGCCTGGCTACTTTGCCTGGGCACATTATTGTGTATGGTAAGTCTAGCAATGTGTCTGCTTGTCTAAAACACCTTGTGAGGCTATGCGTCATAAAGAGAAGCAGTCTCCATGATGTTATAATTCAATAAAGAGCTCAGATGTGAGGTGCTCTGAAGTGAACGCAAGACTGGACAGAAAAAAAAAAAAACGCCACAGCTTTACAAGGGAGAGACGGGACAAACTGGCAGAAGCGGTCCTCACCTCAGTCCAACATCACACAGACTTACTGCATTGCACACAATCCACAGTTGTCTTTCTCTTGGCATGAAGTATACAGAGACTGAGGTGTGTGGGTGTTAAGGGATGTTGTGGAGGGTAAAACTGCCTGAACTCAGTTCACACATCCCTTGTAACGTCTGTTCATCTACCTGCAAACAACAAAAGTGGCTGTGTTCAACACTGGACAGATGTGTTTTTATGTTATGTGCATTTAACAAGTGCTGCCGAGACCCAACTTTCTGGGTTTGAAAAATGTTACTTGCAAACAGATACATGCACTGATACAAGGATAGGTTGCATGAATTCCAGTGTGTCCTCAGGTGCCGACAATACAGCTGCAGCACATGCAAAACCTCTGTGTGTCTCTGCCTTTGCATGTCTGTGCACAGTCTTCAAACTGAGGCGGTGCATATAAGCTCCGCCCACAACAACACAAGTGCTAAGATGTGCTTGCACGACTGCTTGACATCACCGCTGGCTCTCACTGGTGTTTGCACAGTGGTGTGAAGCTATCCATGCAGAAACAACAAAAAGCCTCAACACACTTTGTAATTTGACAGCATGGAAATTTATGCTTTTTTCCCACCTTTTCACCAAGTTGTTAAATACACTGTCAAATGTAATACTATTCAAAATCCAGGTCCTGTGCAGGTAGATGCGACTGTTTCAAAAAAAGTTGCACATAATCAATGCAGCAGCAAAAATCAAAGAGGAGCATGTTGTTGTATTCACAGTAATGTTGCTCCATCTGGTGGACAACTATTTTCCCTGTATGGTTGCAGTGTGTTTCCTCCACCACTGGCCTGACACAAGCCCAGTGCACTCTACTTTGACCTGCAACCAAACTGTAATCTGTCACAACAAACAGCCATGACATGCGAAAACACATGAACAGATAAGTCATCTCCAGCAGTTAATGAAGGTAAATAAGGGTGGATGATAAATTATTTGTTTCTCCTTCTCTTTGTAATGCAGGCTGTATGTCCTCCACAGCACCCCCTCCCCTATTCTTTTCGTCACATATCAGCCCGCCTTTGCACTTGCCCAAATATAAACTAAGTTTCTTGGCACAGGGACAGGTTGTAATGGGGAGGAGTCTGTCGGGCACAGTTCAGCTTAGGACAGACTGAAGGACAAATGAGCAGGAAGGAGGATTTGCAAGAAAAATAAGAGGACAATAAAGCATACTGAATATTGCCAGCCTGGGGAACAGTAAGTTTTTACCAGATTTGACAGTATTTTACCTGGAAGACAACTATCACCACTTTAGACACACAACACCACTAGTAGGCCCTGCGTCAGGCCTAACCGCACTGTCGGTGCTTTAGTAGAGGAACATATCAGATATGTTTCAGTGTAAATACTGAAGTCATTCTAAGTTGACATGTTATTTTCTTTAGTTTGTTGTTTTCTGGCTTAGTAAAAATGTGAATAGAACATACAGATGCAGCCTACTTTTTGTGTTGGATCTAACATTTAAAATGATTATTAGTGTGTGTCTATGTTTGAAAGCTGTGTGTATCTTTGTATCCGTACACCTGCAGATGTCTCTGTCTCCTGCTGCCTTGGCTGCTCGTCGGGTGTTTGCAGCTGCGTCACATTCAAGCCATGAAGGAGGAGGTCAGTGTGTCTTTCCTGACCCTTTCAACCAAACAAAGTGGTTAAAGCTCCTGGATTTAACATCTTTACATACACAAGTAGCATTACAGACTTCAGTTAAACATTAACTGGAATGTCTGCCGAGCTGGCAGCCAGACCAGCTCTGGCAAATACTCAGGAGCAGCTCCTGTTTTTTTCTGTCTTCACTGCTCCATATTGTATTCACTGGTTGTTGTTTTTCACAGCAAGAACATGGAAGATACTGACTATAGTTTTGGCTATTCCTGGTGTTGGGGTGTGCATGGCCAATGCCTACATGAAGATGCAGGCACACTCACACGAATCACCCGAATTCGTGCCATATTCTCACCTGCGTATCCGCACTAAGGTGCGTATTTACAGTGCTTGTCCACAACTGTATACACCAACTATATCTTTTACATATTTTACTGCGCCCATACAGAAATTTCCCTGGGGTGATGGAAACCACAGTCTGTTCCACAACTCCCACGCCAACCCTCTTCCTGATGGCTACGAGGGCTCCGATCACTGAGAGGATCAGTCCTCTTTGTCAGATGTGTCCTGCTGCACGCTTTAAACTACAGCCTGCAGTGTACATGATTTAATTATACTGGCTGAGGGCCCAAGCTGCAGCTCCATTGTTAACCGGTGCTACCAGAAAGCAATAAAAAACTCTTTGTGCTGTAATACAATGAGTGACTTTTTCTTTAAACAAAATTGGAGTTGAGCTTAATGAATGTATGTGAGCATGTTCAGTTATTTTATTCTCATTTTCTATAAGTGTCATGCTGTCTTTCTAAGAATTAAAGCATAATTCTAACATTCAAATTAAAGCTAAAACATTATTATTTATATCTTTAAATAAGAGCTCCAGCTTTAAGTGTAAGCTGTGATGTTTTGATCAAGCATTCTTGACAACATGTATCATTCAATATATCATCATATAGTGGCTCCATGTGGAAAATTTGATATTGTGTAAACACACACATTCAATGACACGAACGAGTGCTCTTCCAACAGTATATTCAGTGGCATAAATTTATATGTGACAGTTAATCCTCATACACTGTATATCTGCTATTTCATATCATCTCTATGTACAAAATAAACATCTGGTTCCTAGACCAACCCTGATAGTTCCAGCTACATGACATTTATCAAATGCACAATATACACTTGTTTATATTATTCCCAAATAAAAAAAAATAAAAATCATTATACAAATTATAACAAAATGATGTCATGCTGGGACAGGCTACAATTACAAAAACAAAAAGTACTTCAAAAATCATGAAAATAAATTAACAGTCACTTCATACAGCGCGCTTTGCTGTTGTAACGGGCACTATGCAGGTTTTTGACAAAAGTTAGACAATGACAACTGAAGCTCATCGGCTCTAAATGACTCTGTGCCCTCTGAATTTATGCCACAAATCACTTCACTCAGTAATCACTCCTCACTCAGCTCAGAGCTACTGAGACCAAACTTATCAGATCCTGTTTCACAGCCTCTGTACAGTCAGCCTCTCTAACTAG